>NW_010240287.1:0-9945 GCF_000690775.1 Eurypyga helias | reverse complement strand
AAGACCACGGATGACATAAGAAATAGTATGAAATGCAGCAGAGCATCATCCTCTCTTCCTTCCTTAGAGAAATTTAACACAGCAAATGGTTTTCAGTAGCAAATGTTTACAAGTGGAAGACAACTCAGTAACATATCCTTTCATCCAGTGAGAGAAAAGTGCAAAATTCAGGACTGTTTATAATGGGAGACAGAAACAAGGCACCAACTTACCTGATCCTGCAGCCTTGGAAATTTTGCTGCCTCTGCGCTGCTGGAGAAGCAGCCTCTGGAGGTATTCCCGGGGCCCGGCTGAGGACCAAAGGGTGGGATGTGTTTAGGTGAAAAGGAAAACTGGATGCCTCGGCATAAGGACTAAACACCCTAGGACAGATTGGCTGTGCTTGGCATCAGCTCTTCTGTCATTATCTGACAAATAAGCAAGGAGGAATTTTTTCAAAGCAATTTCATTTTCCAATATTGTACATCCTGTCCTTAAATGCCTTCGCTGATTGGATTGCCGAGGCCAGAAACAGACATTGTTTACCAGTCAGGGCTGGGCTCTTAATAGATCTTCTCCAACTCTTTGAGAAGCAGATCCTGGATGCTCCAAGTAGAAATAAATTGAGCAGCGTGGTCGATGTGCCCTTTATATCAGTGGAATGGACCTCATTAAAACATTGTACATGAAAGCTTCGGCCTGGAACGGCAGAAACAAGTGGAGTTCCTGGAAATGAGAATAAACCGGGGCTCGAATGGGATAGTTGCGTGTGTCGGAAGGGAGACCTCTTTGTCTTCACAGTGGTGCCCTGGCAAATTGTTCCCTTTGCCCAGTGCTGGTGAGACCGGGGCTTGTGGAACATGGGAGGATGCAGGAGCGGGTGCTGGGACTGCAGGAGGTGGGAGATGAGACAGCCCATGCTCTCCTGTTCCGTGGAGGCTCCGCCAGCACTGTGGCAGGCAGATGGCAGTTATTAGCTGTGCAAACTTAATTAGTTCACATCAAAGTTACTGGAAGACGTTTCTCTGGGGAATGGATAGTTACCAAGAGGTTCAAACCCTGCTTAGAGAAAGGGAGATATTAATATTGAATGCAGTCATCTCTGGGTTTGGATGACCTTGCTTCTGTTGATAAACTGATGCATTTTCCAGGTTTTCACATGTTTCTTCAGCAATGCTGTTACTCATAATATTGAAATTATTTCCCTTGGGGGTGCTAGGGACGAATAACCTCAAGGAGTTTTCCTCCATAAAATCGTCTGCCGGAGCCGTCTCTCACTCCACTGGAGTTGTAGCGTGTTTTAGAGGCAGAGATAAGTAGGCCAAGTACTTGCACCATGGGTGTCAGTGGATTCAAAGGAGAGCAGAACACAGGTCGCTGTTCTCCAGATTTCCAGGTTCTGCACAAATCAGCGCAGGGATTCACCCCAGGCCGCAGCTTGGTGCTGGCTCTCAGGTCAGTGGGTGCCTATGACAGCGCCTGCAGCCCTCAGCATCCCAGTCACATCTTACCTTTCTCTCCGAGAGCTCAGAGCTGCTTCCCACAGCCCGGCAACATCTAAATACCTGCACAAAGGAGAGCAACCAGCCAGCTCAGCCATCAGAGGAGCCTCATCCACAAATTCTGGATAACACAGGCAGATTCTAGCAGCTAGTATCAGAGTTTTGTAGCCTTGTTCTTTCTCCCTGGAGGGTTTCCTAACCTGGCTATGTAGCCTTGAAGCTGCGTACTGCTCTGCTGTTACTGCCTTACAATGTTAAATGTGGTTTTCCTTCTTTTTTGTTTTTAATTTTTGCAAGTGTTTAGAGATGTCTTTATTTAGGACACAACCCTTTTTCTGGTTTTGCCTTTCCCAACCAGCTCCTGCAGACTAGGTGGGTTGGATTCAGGGGAATAGCTGACTCACATGGGGCAGGGGCTGAGATTTTCCTGTATAACTGAGCCTAGGAAAGGGGAATTTTCCTTGAGGCATTGCAGAGGAATAGTACTGCCGGTTCTGACACAGTCACTAGGGCGGTGTCGGTGAGAAGGAGGTGTCCTTTAACTGAGGAGATCAGGCGAAACTGGGGAGTTTCAGTGGTGCTGTAGATCAGTGTTTTGCATCCAGCCTGTGCTGATAGAGATGAGAAGTCATTATGTCCTGCCATCTTGCTCAGTGACCCATGTGAAATGAGTTTGGGTTTAGTCCAGTTCTCTGCGGATAAGCTGTTTGCAGAAAGCAATCAACGTATCTGGCATGGACAGGCACCCTGACCAGCCGCCTCAGCACAGGGCAAGGATGCAAAGATGTCATGGAGACCAAGCTGCAGTTACCCAAGCTCTGGGTCAGGGCTTTGGCTGCAATCTGCTACCTCAGTGCATCTTGAGTAGTGTTCTCCGTGGTGGATCTCAACCTTCTCAGCTTCCAGGCTTCTGGCTGGTGCTTTGATGCACCCACAAATTGTAGGGGTCAAACAGTGCTGTGCTGGCTTGCCTTTGGGGTGAAATAACGTGCATGTTAACAGAGACTGTGTTTCTCTAGATCATGTCCCCATAAGCTGCCCAGGGCTGCCTCCTTTCACCTTGTGGCACCCCACCAGAATGGCTCTGGGACCAGCCGCTCTGCTGGTTTTATTTGGGATAGAGTTAATTTTCTTCGCTGTAGCTAGTATGAGGCTGTGTGCTGTAACCAGCACAGCTGCCTTTCTCAAGAAGTCAGCTCCATCACCTGGAACTCTCCCCCTGACTTCTGCTCAGCCAGGGCAATGAGGTTGCTGCTTCTTTGGAACACTGCAGCCATGAGCAGGAGATGTCCAGTGGCCACCGAGAGCTGAGCAGCACCTTGTGAGGGTTGAATCTTTCAGAGTCTCTCCAGTGTGAAGAGGTTTCTTTTAGAATAAATAAATACCTCTCTTGATTCAAATGATGCATATTTCAGGCTGATTAGTAATCTGAGGTGGCAGCAACACAAGATGTTGCCTTGCTGTTTCCAGAGACTGATCTCTCCAGGACAGAGCTGAAGTGGTTCGCTTCGGAGCAGCGTTGAAGGAGCTGAGGAGTGGGTGAGTGTGTAGATGCTGTTCCTGCCCCACCGTACGTGCCCGTGGTCCTGCCAGCTCATGGGTGAAGTTTTGGTTACGTAGCCTGTGATCGGACTGGTCAGCAGATGGGCCCCAAGTTCAGCCTGATTAGTCCTGTGCAGTCAGCAAGGCAAAGTTGCTTCGTGTCTCATCCCATATGGTGGCTCCTGCTGTCACTGTCCTTGTGGGAGAAGCTCTGAGCAGCCTCCTGGTCTCGAGTCCAGCCCCTGTTTTCTCCTCACTGAGTAACGGAGTGTGCTGGAAACACCAGTGTTTGTCAAGTGCGTGGCTGTCCCCGAGGAGGGACATTTGACACACAGTACTGCTGATAGGAGGGGGCCGGCCCTGCTTCGTCCCAGTGGGTGCTCCTCTGTCACTTGGCAGGGACAGGCTCCCAGCGGGAGTGAGCTGCTCCAGTGCCCTGCAGATGGCTGGGGGGGCCAGGCCCTGCCGCGGGGCTGTGGGCAGAAAGACAAAGTGGATTAATGAAAATTAATTCTGAACAGATGCCTGAATGGTTGTTCGGTGGCTGTGGAAGGAATGGAGGGACTGAACTGAGGCAATTTGGGTAACTCCAACTTGTTCTTCATGTTTTCTGTTGGAAACTGTCACTTGATATTAATCCTCCATTGATGATGTAGTTTTTTACATTTTTCTCAACCACAGCAACAGGCTGAGGAACTTGCTTGGTAAAACCGTACGCTGCAGTGACACAGCTGGCTCTCGGGGAAGGTCAGAAGAGTCTCTGGAGTCGGTATCCCTCCCTATGGGGATATGGGGAGAGGGGATGCAAAACTGGAGGGTTCTAGATTGAGGTTTTTTGTAAGGACTGTCTGTGATCCATGTGGGCAATATACACGATGCTTCTGGACATCATCCCTGTAACACCCTTCATCCCCAGAACACCCTAAACACCGCTCTGTGCAGCCAGCCCTGGTGCTGTGCCTTCCCCATCGCAGCTCCCCGCACTGGGTATTGCCTCATGCCCTCTTACCGTGCTCTGGCACGTGGAAATGGAGAAGGTCTTCTCATGCTGCTCAAACGCTCCAGTTAATCACCTATGGCAGTCCCTGCCTCTTATGAGTTCGGAAATGCAGAACGATGCCGAGGGGTTGACACTGTTGAGGTGGAGCATACCTGAGTCTGCTCAAGAAGAACTGGATCAACCGGAGCTGGTTTTGTTTGTCTCCACAGTTGTTACGGTGCATTCTTTGTGATCACATAGATGAGATCTGAGTAGATCCAATTTCTGTTTTTTCCCTTCTCTATGATTCTGGGCTTATTAGCCCTGACAGTTATTTATTTGTCCTTAGTTGTAGGCTGAGGCAGCTTTATGGAGAATGTGGGAAGCATGTCTTTTCTAATTAGAGCACAGTCTGTTGTCTATCTGCCTTATGGGCAGGACACGGCATGCTGTTTCGCAGAGTTTATAATAGCAGGAAGCTCTGGATGCAGGAGCTCACACTGGACTTGTTCTGAGGGGTTTTACAGCAACAACTCACAACATCAGTGTTCCTAAGACTGAGCAGAAAACAAACCCTATGGATTTTATTTTTCTCCTATTTTCCCATGGTGAACTATTTAAATTATACTGGGGCATGATGAGGTACAGTAGGAACTGCGAGCAACCCACCATGCCCAGACAGACCGCAAGCTGGTTTTGCAGGAACTTATTCCAACTGATTTCCTAGCAAGGAGCCGGCATACTTGTAGCACCCCAGCTCTGGCAGGAGTTGTTCACAGAAGTATTGCAGCAACTAATGAGGAAGGCAGAGTGGCTTCATGGAAGCTCACATCTTTTCTTTTCCCAACATGATCCCCTGCAGAATGTGTGTTATGTCACAGTTATGAGACTGGTAGCCCTATATAGCCTCGTGGCTTGTTTAAAAAGTGAAAGTTGCTGTGTTTTGCTCTTCAAGTTCAGTGGAAAAATCTTCCATCTTCCTTGACAGCAACAGGCAGGAAAGGGAACGTGTGCCGAGCAGCTCCCGGTTCTTTGCTGGCAGTGAAGGAGTGAAGTTTGTTCTCATGCTGCCAGGGAAACTGGGATGGAGAGACAGTTGACAGAAGCATATCACCAGTCTTCCTCCTCCAGGTTTGACTGAGGACAAGCTGCTCGGCAGCGCACTCATCCATGCTTTCTTCATTTGCCCCTGATTTTAGCAAAGGGGACTGTAACAAGTCATGTTCATTACCGAACCTTGCAATTCAAGATTACTCTTTAAATAGCAACTTTCCTCGTTCTTCAGTCGCTGGCTCAGTGCCCAGGGAAAATAGTGGGTTGAGAATATGAAGCAACAACTTTTCTTTTTCCTGTAATAGTGCTTTCAAACTGTATGTCTGTTTAGAAACATTAATCATTGTAACTACCGGGTAAAAATCTCCTGCCTGTCTTTAATCTTACCTGTGCAATGAGATGGCAAGAGTGAGCTGTTGCTTTCTGTGGATGATTAAGAAGGGCTAAGCTTCAAACAGTTTACTATATCTTTTTCTCAATTTGTTTTTCTATCACTTTAAATTAGAGATGGTCTTAGCTGCTCTATTGCAAACTCTCCTGGTACTGTGATCTTTTCTGCTGTTGCAAGCTGTGCAGAGCTAGGCTGCGTTAGCCCTGCTTTGGAAAACCTGAAGTAAAGGTTTGTGGGAAGGTTTTGCATTAAGAAGCACCCTTGTCTGCAGCAGCCATGGAGATGTTGCATTGCCTAAGGGTCTGCCCTGCGGAAGAGACATAAAACTGCTTGTAGGTTGTGATTTCTTGTGGCATTTTTATGAGAGTGAGAGCAATTCTTGACAAATATTAATGTAATTACATTGTGGCTATTGAAAGCTCCCACCCCCACAGGTTTAACAAAATCTGGTTGGTATTTATATCTCCTGTCCAGCCTGTGCTGGCGTTGGTGGGTGGTGTGAAGCAGGGCCTGCACGATTAAAAGCCTAAGTGATACTTCAAAGTGTTTTCCAGACAATAACTAATCCAGTTTGGTGCTTATGAAGGGAAAGCGATCCCATGGTATTATTTGTAGCATTTTAAGTTTGTAAATCCCTCCAGAATCTCTGAGAGGCAAAAGAAATCCCATACCCATGATGGAAATCCCATACCCATGATGATGATGTTGTCAAGTGGTACAAGGTGCCAGCCAACCTCCCTGCGTGCCTCGGGTTGCCGGTGGCGTGTGTTGCTGCCTCCTGCCTGCCAGATGTTCGCGTCAAGGGCAGGGAGCGGAGCGCGGGTTCGCGGGGGAGGAGGCTTCGCGTGGTGCAGTGGACGAGGCAGCTCGTGGGCCGTTCCCTTGTCCAGACGGTGCAAGGCCAGTGGGTACCTGTGGAGCACCTGGTCTTGACTTCAGAAAGGGGGTTACATGGGTGATTGGGCGAACACAGACGGTTTTGACTGGTGCAGTAACACGCTCCTGGATGAGCATTTGCGTAAACTGGATACGCGGGAGATGAAATCCTTCGCCGTGGGTTGTACTTGTGCTGTTCTTCAGTGCAGGTGGGGACATCTCTCTCATCTGCTCGAATTCCTAGCAAAGAGACAATACATCTGAGCAGTATGAGTTGTCTGCATTAAACTTTGACTGCTCCTTATGTCCATTTTTGCAGTAACTACTTCCATATCCGTTCCCTGAGAAGCCTGTTATGAACTACCAGGAAGGTTTCTGAGTGGCAGGAGTATCTCAGCCCTTTCTATTGCATTTCCCGAGGCTGTGTCCCCTTGTCACCAAACAGCCCTCTGGGACAACCTCTGTTTCCTGCGAGCTCCCTTCTGCTGTCTGCCCTTGGCATTGCGGGTCCCCCCAGATGTGACCCTGCCTCCTTTCCCCCTTGGCACTTCAACTCGTGGCTGCTCAGTATCTCACTGTCTTCTGACAGCCCCGGAGTGGCTTCCTTTGGCTTTTCTTCCCTGCTTTGTTGTTAGCAGAGGAATTAAACACAGCAGGTTGTTGTCCTTTATTGCCAGCATTGTTTAAACAATCTGCAGGTGCTGTGGAAGAACACGGCAAGCACTGCTGTCCCTCTTGCCATCTCCTCCTCCGAGTGTTTTTGGCTGTCAATAAGCTTTGGATAGAACCACAATGGTGCGCGACAGCCACCAAACCCGTGCAGAAAGTCAGTGGTCAGAAAGGAAACCCACTGAATAAAGAAAATGGTGTTCAGAGAAGCAGAGGGGAGGGCGGAGTGAGCACGTAGAGAAGGAAAAGAACAGAAAGCCAGTGGCATGAGCTGGGCAAAATAGCCAGGGTGAATGAACAGCCAGACGGCATGTTTCACAAGCGCATCTGATTTGTTCCTCTCTTCTGAATGGTTTAGCTGAGGCCCACAATTTGAAAATAAACTTTCCTTTTGTTTTTAAACAGTTCAGTGCCCAGGAGAGCATCAAATAGCTTCGGTTTCAAATCAAAATGAGATTGCGGTGGTTGTGTTGTCATCGTACCCGTTCCGCTGCTGTGGTCTTTGGGAGGAGGAGGCGTCTTTGGGGAGCAGGTCCAGCTAGGCTGGTTGCTATGGCAAAGTCTCTGCTGATGCCTGCTCTCTGCCTGTAATTGCTATTCAGCAGCTGTTTCCAGTGGTCGTCTGGAGGAACTTGCACAAGTTATGGACATGAAAATCCCTCCCTGTGTGTTGGCCTTCGCTGGAACTGAGCGTTGACAAGAGAGATGCATTAGCTTCTAAAGTCACCAGTAATTAGGTTGGTTTTAGTGTACTTTGCTGAAAGTTAAGGCTCTGGGGCTGGGAAGGGAGAGTGGAGGGGGAAGTGGCAACTTTAAAAATCAATATTGCAAATGCAATGCAAAAGAGTGTAATTAGCATGTTTTGCAGGGCCTATTAATTCCTCTGAAATGCTGTTTATTAGGCAGAAGAACTTGGGAGCCCATCAGTGGATTAAACAGGTTCTGTAATGAAATGTAAATGGTGTAATTGGGCTTGTTCTGAAAGTATTTATTCTTCACCTGTGACCCGCTTGATTGCGGTTTGACAACACGAAGGAGTGTGCATCTCTTCGTTAATGACAGCTAATTCCCTGGAGCTAATGGAGTGGGACGCCCAGGCGCATGGCGCTGGGAACGGCAGGTCGTGCCTGGAGCTCTGCAGTGATTGGCACCAATCCGAGCACAATGTAACTTTAATTACAGTAATTCCAAACCTAAAGCAAGCATTTAGCTGCTGGAGAGAGGCTCTTCATTTTGCAAATAGATGCCATATAATGGGCTGACCTTTTATTAGACAAATATTGGGATGGGCGGGAACACTGTCCTCCAAGATACAGGTAACGTTATTGGCTCCCATTAACTCAGTGAAAATCGCAGAGGCACTTTCTCCCTGACAGGTTAACCATATGGATTTCTTTCAGCGAGCAACGTGGTGGAGCCAGGAGGGAAATGTGGTGCTGTATGTTATTTAAATGCAGTCTTTGCATCAAGGCCTGAATTCATCTGCTGCTCCTCTACCTTATGCGTGTGCTTTTGTCGGCGTACACCACTGGGGTTTTTTTGTTGTTGTTGTTTTTTTCCTTTCTACAAACGCTCTTTATCCAAACTGTGCGGTGCTAAATATCTGCAGGCACGCAGGAAAGGTCACACCGCTCTCTTGGAGCAGGAGCGCTGAATACTCGGCTCTGTCTGGCATTGCGGTGTATCCTGCAGTAAGTGCCACCACCGGTGCTTGTTGTGCTCTCTCTTCCATAGGGTTGAGATGTATGTGCACAGCCACAGCCTCCCTTCACCTGTCGTGGAGAGGACGTGTCCGTGCAGAGACTGGCTTCCTCTGGGCGCAGAGGACAGTGTGCCGGGAGGGAGGACAGCAGAGCACGCGCCAGCAGGGATTCCAGTCCCCCAGCTCTTCCCGAATCCATTAAGCCTTGCAGCCTGTGACCTTGTCTTCTGTTAGCTCAGTCTCTCTCTTAAGCAGGGGTCTTGTTAGAGTTGAAATGAGCCCAGGCAGGGAAGCTTTTATCCAGGAAATGTCCAGGTCTGTGTATATGGATTTGGAATAGGTCCCCAGGGGAGTGCTGTGGGCTGTCGTCTAATGTTTGGAGCATAAGCAATCCAATTTCTGCAAGCAATGCCTTTCTTTTCTGTTATTCTTCCTCCTCTGCCTCTTTTCATCTACGAGCCGAGAGGCAGAGAGGTCGGAGTGACAGCGTGGTCACAGGTCTCTACATGGCTGATCTTGGGTTTGTCCCCTGAGTCAGGACGTGCTGCTCGGGGCGACGGTGGAGAGGGCAGGGTGGGAGGACAGCACACTCGGCCACCTGAGCGAATCATTGAGAATCGTTGGGTGGGGAACACATCAAGGATGTTAGAGAGAAGTAGAAAGGGTGGGGGTTTGGTGCTGGTGTGGAGTGGCGGCCAACGTGAGACAGTTGTCTGAAACCAGTCCAGCAACGAGATGAGAGCAGTGGCAAACAGGAGGGAGCATCCTTGCAAGGCCAGGCATGCTGCTTCTTCCCAGCAGATGGCTTTCCGTGCACACTGCCTGATTCCAGCAGAAATAACACCTCTGGATGAGCTCACGCTCCTGTTTGCGTACAGCAGCCTCTGCGTGTGCTGGATTTGTGGGGTGGGGAGAGCCAGCGCGGTGGCACACACCCAGAGCAGAGGCAGAGCAGCCTCCGCTGCCGCATGGCCGTGCTGAGCAGGTTCTCCCGGCGTCGGATGCATCCTGTTCCCCAGCTTCTTGTCTGGAAGATGCAGCTCTCATGGGGATCTTACTGGGAAGTGATATATGAGGGGACCACGTTAACATTGCAAAGAGATTTCCTTGGCAAAAAAAAGGCAATAATAATTCTGGTCAGTGGTAGAAAAGTCAAAAACCTTCAGGTTTACCTACCTTTTTTTCCATGCCTTTGCTAACCTGCCGGTCTGCATCCTCTTGATATTCCCTCTTGCTCCCAGACCTCCAAGGC
>NW_010240286.1:24138-26488 GCF_000690775.1 Eurypyga helias | reverse complement strand
CCTCGTCTGTGGCGTCGGTGAACGTTTCCTGTCTCGGCACGTGCCGCCACCCTGGTTGACCCTTCCCAGCGCGCGATGCTTTCTGCGTTGGTCTCAGGCCAAGGTGGGACTTCGCCACGGCTGGCGTTCGGGATGCTAGCTTTGTCCTAGCTGCTCGATTTTCACCCCATCCCCGTTGTTCGGCCTCCAGTGAGTACATGACGTCTGGTAGCTGAACAGCTTGTAACTTCCCATCTGAAGTGTTTAGGTCTCTCAGACAATAGCTCATCAAAGGTGAAAAAAAAGTTCAACGCAGCCCTATGATTTTACACTTACTTAGACCTGAGAGAGCCCGGCCTGCCTCAGGTGCAGCGCAACGACGACAGAAGGTCTGAAATTTTCTGAAGTGAGTCATGGCACGACCTCAGTCAAGCATCGGAAATTTCTGAGCCTTCACTGATGTCATCTGTAAAATGAAGGGAGGGCATTTGAATAGGTTGCTGGATGTGAAGTTACATAAAGCTGTCTTCAAAGAGGGCAGCACGGTGGCATCTCCTCAGACTGAGTTGCATTTAGAAGTATGTACCCCTCACTGTGATCATAGAACGGTTTGGGTTGGAAGGGACCTTAAACACCATCTGGTTCCAACCCCCCTGCCATGGGCAGGGACACATTCCACTAGACCAGGTTGCTCAAAGCCTCATCCAGCCTGGCCTTGAAGACAGCCAGGGATATTTGATCTAAGGTCAGACATGCAGGAATATGTGCCTTGTCTTCAGCTCATCTTCTGTGTATTTGTCTGTAACAGGTTTCCAAAGTCATGACTCACACACTTCAGGTTGTTGGATTTTCCATACAGCTCAAGGTTTATAACAAGCACTGGATACAGGTTCAAAAGTTAATTCTGATTTTAGAGAGTCTTCTTTTGCTGGAAATGAAGACAATAACTGGAGCCAGCCCATGAAATTTGAGTCACTCTAACCTTGCTACAGATGCTTTTCATGTATGTGTTTTGGGATTTCTTTATGATGGTTGTGAGCTCACACGAGAATAACATTTGTTGTAGGTCGTATGTATTTTGCCTTTCAAGCGCTACCTGAACACACAATTCAGTATTACTCCTTATGACCCAGCCCTGCTTTAACTGAAGCCATTGAAATTTCCCTATTGATTCAGGAAAGAGCAGATGCACATCAGAATCAATACAGCATAGCTGAGATAATTACCAAAATGCGTGGGATGGACAGAAAAATGATTCACCTGAAACGTTTTCCCTTTCCTTTGAAGGGGGGAATCTTGCTTCTGTCGTCTGTCCGTCTAAGTCTGGGATACCTGGATTTTGTTGTTCTGGTCCCTCAGTGGACGTGAGGGTTGTGTTTGAATGCTCTTGTGGCATAAGCAACAGCACATGTCACCACGTCGTGTGCATGACGAGGAGTTACAATCCATTCGATTGAAGACGGCCGTGGCGGCACATCCGTGCCATGGTATACACGGGCACAAAAGGAGACGTTTGCCAGGTGAAGCACCGTTCCTGGTTCTTCAGAGGAATACCCAACCAGTTGTATTTGATGCAGTCCACTTTAAAGGGCTTGCTTCTTCCTGGTGGCACTCGTCTTGCAGTCTAGGAACACTTAATCTAGGTGAAAACCCAGCCCCGCTGCTGTGCTTTCAAAATGCCCATCAACTTCCAGGAGAATGATATTGAATTGCACACGAAGCAAATGGGGAAAATAATTTTAAATTGCTGTCAAATGTGATTCAGCAATTGTGATTGTGGTTTACGCTTACAAGTTTAATAGCGCATTGGATGAAATCCAACCCTAATAAAATCAGTAGCAAACTCCCTGTGATTTCATGGTTCTGTGGTTTCAACCCAAGGTGTATTTTTTTGTTTGTTGTAACAGGAATAATAACGCAAGGTCAACCCCTTATTTATACTGTTGTGTATCAGGAGTGAAACTGATGTCAGATTGTTTCAGTGTGAAAGAGGATCAGGAACAAGATTAATAACAGCAAATATGTTTTCAAAGGAGTGATATGTGCCTGCCAGCTTCCTGCATCAAGTGGTTCATGCATATTTTGCTATGTAGAAAAACAAGCATTTGTTTCTCAGTAAATATTGCAAAGAATTCAAATTTGCAGAAAGCGCCTGCATCCCCCAGCAGTGGTGCTACGTTATTTCTGAAAGTCAAGTGATTTATAGCACTCTTCAGCCACTTTGCTACTGAACCTACACACCCATTTCATAGAATCATAGAATCATAGAATGGTTTGGGTTGGAAGGGACCTTAAAGATCACCTAGTTCCAACCCCCCTGCCATGGGCAGGGACACCAGACACTAGACACGGTTGCTCAAAGCCTCACCCA
>NW_010240286.1:0-24001 GCF_000690775.1 Eurypyga helias | reverse complement strand
CTGTCACTACAGGCCCTTGTAAAAAGTCCCCCCCAGCTTCCTTGTAGGCCCCTTCAGGTACTGGAAGGGGCTGTAAGGTCTCCCCAGAGTCTTCCTTTCTCCAGGCTGAACAAGCCCAACTCTCTCAGCCTGTCCCCATAGCAGAGGTGCTCCAGCCCTCTGAGCATCTTCGTGGCCTCCTCTGGACTCATTCCAACCAGTCTATATCCTTCTGATGTTGAGGGCTCCACAGCTGGATGCAGTACTCCAGGTGGGGTCTCAGCAGAGCAGAGCAGAGGGTGAGAATCCCCTCCCTTGACCTGCTGGCCACACTTCTGATGCAGCCCATTTCTACATAAAGTTAACAGACAAGGAGGCATATTAAGTATTGTTTCAGGATAAATATTTTCAAGATCACTGATTAATTTCTGTCACCCAGGGAAGATGCCTCTCCTGATAATATAAGCTATTAATTATGGCAAAGTACATAAATTACTTTGGCTGGCAATTACTTCCGTGTATCGTTTTCTGTTTAAGAGATCAGTGTTTATTTTTTGACATTATTATAAGAACAACTTCCTCGGTTGTGTACGATGGTCTCTGTGCCAATTACTAGGTTTTTCATACTGATTTTAATTTCTCATGAGGCAATCTAGCTACTGCCCCTGCAAGTTGCTCTCCCGTATCCATCAGAGACACCAGGGATGACACCAGAATGGGAGGGTGGTCATTAGTGTCACAGAGCCACTCAGCTTTGGTAAGCCCAAAGCATTTTTCCTATGAAGGGAGCTCCCAGATGTGCCAGTGACTTCTGTGATCAGGGCTCACGTCCCTCAGAGCAGACTGAATCCCACGATTCCTTTCACAAAGGCCAGAAGCTGCTGATGAAGAAGCACGATCTGCAGCTTCACGATACTTTTAGCACTGAATCTAGACTCAACTGAGTGGTGCAGAGTAAATTTTTGACACTGGAAAAATCATTCCTTAGCATTTAAATCAATGAACAAAACACTGTTTTGTTAAAAATTGCTAAAATTAATTTCATTGTTGTGTTTTGGAAGCCATGTAGAGGTCAAGTTCATAGAAAATGACCAGCATGGCTTTTCTGAATGCACCACAGAAAGATTAGTCCCTCTTTATTTTTCAGGTATTTATGTCAGTTCCTCATAAAAAAACCACAACGTGTTTCATCTCCCAAGACAGTTACAGCTAATGTAGGATCTGCTAATCCTTCTGTTTGTTCATCAGGGATCTATATCTCGTAGATCCCCCAGTGAAGCCTCTGTTTGGTGAGGCAATTAATCGAATGCCTGACTTGGGCCAGTGAACAGCAGATTATCTGAAGTATTTTGGGTTTAAAAGCATATGGGTCAGCATCTCCCTGAATCAAAGCCCCAGCCCAGAGTGAGGGACAAAGAATTTTTGGAGTTTGGGTCACACATCTGCATGGCATTCCTTCTGTGACAATGCCGTGGTCACAGGGCAGCTCTTCTCCAACGGAAAAGCCAAGCTGTCGATGAAAACAGACTCACATCTGCGGTGGATGGGTCTTTCCCTGAAACTGAATTAAGATAATGGAAGCCTCTGCCAAGTGGCCTAAGAATAGCCACTAACCACAATCAGAACAAAACAGCAACCGCACCTCTTCGATTTAGATCTCCTATAACTATCCTCCTGTGTAGAATTGGTCTTTGTGTTATTGTATATTTATTTAGTAGAAAACAAACTGCAAATGATTAAATTTTTGGCAGAACTGTTTCTTTTTGAAAGGGAGGTTTACTCCAAGTCAAAATATTTTGACAAAGATTTTGTTAACGTGTAATTTCAGTAAGGTAAATGTGTAATTTTTTACATGTAGTTAAAATATGACTTTTAATAGTACAATATATCTTTATGTTGCATATAGGATTACATATTCCCTGATACAAAACACATATTCTAAATTAGTTTGAGAAACTCCCTTGTTTTTTGGGGATTTTGGTTTGGGTTGGTTTGGTTTTTTTTTTAATTCTGAGCTCAAATAATTTCCTTTCCTACAGAAACAAAAACCAATCAATTATGTAACAGCACATTTGGTAAATTTTCTTCAGCCAGACCAAAGAATACTGCAAACCTTTATTTGAGAGATGAAATCATGAGAGCACTTGCTTGAAGACCTTGGTAATTCTCAAACTACTTCAAGAATTTTACAGGGAAATGGAAGGCCTTATTTGTACTCTGTGTTGCACTAGAAACCTTGAACTTGACTGACATGTCAGTACTGTGATATGCATGTTTAATAATAATAATAATTTATAGCATTTACTGTCATAAAACGTCAGGCTTTGCATCAGCTTCTTGCACAATATGAACTAGAATTCCTGCCACTCAGCTTTGAAATGTACAAGTTCAGCATGTCTATCAGTAATACACGATACCATGTAAACATACTTACTCGGATCAGTAAGCTCCCGGAGTTAATGGACAGCAGGATGAGGTAGCACTTGCTGGCCTGTCTTTATGCCTGTTTCTTCTACTTTCTTTTTCTAAGGGAGGCTCCTTATGAGAGAAACAAAACATGGAAGTATATACATAAAAGGAAAAAAAAAGTCGATAAGGGCAATTAATTTTATATAAAGACTTCAATTCCACGCTCCCCAAATGCTTTGCAGATGTCGACTGCTTTCATTATCCTTTGCCGCACCTCTGCAGCAGCGAGGGTCGTTAAGCCACGATGCTTGCAGATGCTGAACTGGCGCTCCCTGCACCTGCCGGGGCTGGGAACCAACTTGCGAGAAAGCCACGCAGCAGGCAGAGGAGGTCGGTGGGATAGCGCCTGTGGCGCTGTCTTTTGGTGCTGTGGTCAGCCAAACCTCTCGGGCCACTTTCCTGTCGATGTCAGCTGTTGGACGGGAAACGTGCTTGCTGACACTTGGCCCTGGCTCGCTGCCTGGCAAAGCCACTTGTGGGTTCAAATTCCTTTGGCATAGCACGGCAATACAGCAGTCATAGCACAGAATAAATGCTGAGTAGTATTTAATGTAATCATTTTACAGATAAGGCATTGGAAGTGCAGGCTGGATACAGGGTTTAACCCCAAAACCATGGATGTGCATTTAATTGTTGGAACTAACTTTTTTTTCTTTTTAGCTAAATGTGGCTAAAGTGTACAGAATGTCTGTAGGATCAGTGTGACTTGCACAGTATCGCACTTGAAGCGAGTGACGATGACTGAAAAAGATGCTATCCTAACGCTTAACTCCGTATTCCAGATGATCCCTAAGACTACCTCTGTCAGCTCCCATGAGCCGAGACACCTATGTGACGGTGTTTCCTTTGAGGATGCACTGTGAAAACCTGGCTGTAAAGCCATTAGTGCTTCCCACTGCTGACCCAGATTTTTCCCGTCTCAGTAGGTCTGGCCTGACAGATACACTGCTAGGGAGTCCACATTAAACGCCTCGTTACTACAGCTAGCATTATTGAGTCTTCTGTTCTGAAAGAACGTTTACCACAGGAATCTCAGAATCTGTGCTGATCCAAAACTCGGGATCTTCACATTGGTGCCTGCATGTGCCTAGCATGATTTTTGTTGGAGAATAGCTTATAACGCAAGACTTGACTAGTGCTAAACCAGAACAGATACAGCCCACAATGTTTAAAGGTAGAAGTGTGGGAGATTTCTTTTGTTGTATTAGTACATGACACAGGTTCCTCAAAATACTGGGAAACCAAGGGCAGCAGTCTGAAAATCACGGGATGAACTTATCAGCTGCCTGGCACCCGGACCAGCTATGGGAGAAGCGTTAAGAGAATCGCCCTCTCCAGCTGTTGGTGAAATGCCTAGTTGTGAAATCATTAGCATATAAAAAATGTCTGTTTGACTGTTTCGCAGCATTTGCTCAGTGTCTTTGGGCATTTCCAAATGCAAAACAACCCTAAGCATGAATCTACAACAAGTGTGCCTGCATGGAGTTGTCATGTAGGTGTTTGGGAGATGATCACGTTTGGCATGTTTCTTGCCCATACTTCCCACCTGCCTGTCTCACCTATATGCACAGCAGCCAATGACACATTTGTGCTGCAACTTCTGACGAGAGAAATTTGAAGTTTGGGCTTAGTTTCCTTTGCATGTAATTCCTCTGCCCAGGCACTGCCCGTGGCACGCTGAACGTGCATTTTGTGTGTGTGCCGTGCAGATAGCTAGGCAGGAGCTTAACTAAGTTGTTGCAAACTGGTGGATTCACTAAGCAAAAGGTATGGAAAAAAGCACAAGAGGGTTCTGTCATATAAGTGACCCTTCGTCTCGGCTGGACGATTAAGAGATACTGTATATTGTTCAAGCACTGTGATCTGGTCGTTTGAAGTTCTGTGTGGTATAAACAAAAATCTGTCCTGATGAAATGCCAGTTTCTGGGGGTGATCTCTAACTTCACCTGGTGTAAAGAGTGATGGCTGCCATGCCCAGCTATTTCCGGCTGAACTTTGGTTCCCCGGCCCTCCCCATCCCCTTTATTTCCACCAGTTGCATTGTTAGCCCAAGGTAACGCAAGACAAGTATGTTCTGCCGTGCTACGGATGGCTACAATAGCCTGCCGAGGAGTGGGTAGTCATGACAGGTTCCCTGAGAGCACCTCTTTGCTGGGAGTAAGATGAGAGTAAACATGGTGGAAGAAAGGCTCTGAGCCAAAACAGTAATTTCCTAAGCAAGGCAGGATGCGATCGTGATGTGGAAGGGCTGAGCAGCTCCCATCTCGTACGATGTGTTAGAAGAGGGGTAGAATCCTTTTTTCCCCCAGCTGAATTAATCCCTTCTGGCATGCTTTTAATTCACTCAGTATTGATTATTACTGTCTTGCAGATAAAGCTGAACAAGTTACTTAATGAGTTCAGCTACTAGGATGGATAGATTATCCCTTCTATGTTTTGGTGATTATTTTCTTTCTGTGCAATTTTCAAAGAAATAGCAGCTGGTGCGTACCTCCATGCTCAACTGTCCCTGCAGGATTTTACATCCTGAGTCAAGGACCTTCCTTCTCCAAATACCCTAGAGGCTTGTCAGCCACAAACAGAACAGGTGTGACAAGTGGTGTTGCTGCTGTCATTGCCAAAACCAATATATATTTTTTCCTACTGATTGTCACACTCGCCTGTTAGGATGGAAAATTCTTGTAGGAATCTGTAGCCAAGATTTGGCAAAGCAGATCTGGAGGCCTAGATGCTAGACGTAGCATCACTCTGCTGGGTGAGCATCTGAGTGTGCGGCACCCTGCGGAACGAAGGGTGAAGTTCTTACTTACGTGCTTAAATAAAGGTACTGCTTTTCAAATCCAGAGTCTTCTCCTGACTTCGAGACATAGGCAGTATTTGTCCACCATTATAATACAGAATGTTATTTTAGTATTCTCAGCATAAAAGCAGCATCATGATTCATTCATAATCACATGACAAAAACGATATATTATTTACATGCATATTGCTTAAATAGATACTATTCTATCCATGAAGAATTACTAAATGGGCAGTAAGCATTCAAAACATCTTGTTCCTGAATTAACGAAGGCGTGCATTAACAATGATGTGTCTTGTACCTGAAACCGTATTTAGCAGCAAATTTAACTGACAGGTGAGGAGAAAGAGTGCTGTCATGCAGCTCTTTTTTTCCTTTTGACTTTCAGCTATCATGCTGTGGCAGAGACCTAATGCATAATACACTGCAAAGCACTTTTTTTGTTTTTTTTTACACCGTACATTCCACTTAGCCAAGCAGAAACTTTCATTTTTATCAGAAAAACAATTTTTATTCTGCAAAAGACTACCAATATTAAGAACACAAAAACATTTAACGAGCAGGACGAGAGAAAAATCTAGTCAGAGTGTGTGAAAGAAAAACAAAGACATACAAAGGAACTGAGATTAAAACCCATAAATTCCTATTGAAAACCTGGTGAATGTTGCTGAGGGAGGTGGGTGGGTTGGCAGTTGAGCAGGGTGGACAGGACCTCTGAGTCTGGAGCGAAAGCAGCGCTAGTGGAGAAGGACGGGCACCGGTGGAGGAGAAAGGAGGAAGCTCATGTCGCTTCAGTGCTCTTGGTAGATCTGCAGTTGCATTGGTTTTTCTAAGTGGTGGGAACATGAAGAAACACTAAGGGACACTAGACTCTATTTCAAGTAAAGTGAAAAATGCTCAGTAATATTAAATGTCAGAAAGTTACCCAGGGCTGGTTCTTCAGCTAGTCTAAATCAATAGAACAAACTGGTTCAGGCCTCTGAAGCACTGGACCAGGATAACTTAAACAGGATGGGGGTTTCATATGAATTAACTGTTTAGCTTAAGCACTTGCTTTGCTTTGGGGGATTTAGTGTTAAAAAAGCATGCGGGAATCCACCCTTGGAGAATCCAACCAATCCATACAGCTAACGCAGGGCTAACTCAGCGAGAGAGTGGGAACTGTGCATTGCTTCAGAATCATTATGTGGAGGCAAGGGTGGTTGGGTTTAGGATTTTTTTTTTCCTTTTCTTTTCTGGTACGAGCCTGTTAAATGATGTTACACCGTGTGCTAATCTTCAGACCGTGGTGCCTGTTCCGCAAGCTCTGCTCTGCCTGCCGATCTGCTAGAGAGGTGTTAATTTTGAAGTTGTGGTGGTGCAAGGGTGAGGTGACACGCTGAGGTAATGCACTAGCATTTTCCCTCGGGAAACCAGGGTTCCACTTCAAACCTGGGGGTGCTTGGCAGTGCCAGGCTGGCGTAGGTGCCTTCTCCTGCCAGCAGATCACCATGCGGTGCTGTAGGGCTGGCACTGGCGGTCAGTGCCTGCGTGGAAGAGGCATGGGACTGGGGATGGACAGGTGCTCACGGGCCTCGGAAAAAGGGGACTGGACTGGAGGGGGTTCACAGCATGCCCCGCGCTTCCTCAACATGCTGAGAATTTGCTTTTTTCTACACCTGTCAAAACAATAACTATTACGTCCTCCACCCCAAAACATGCAGATGAATAGAGGCTGGGGGTGGGGAGGGTTTGCTGATTATTGACGGTAATGAAGGAGAGTGGGTGGTGATTGCACATTGCAGAAACCTAGAAGAAAGGCAGTATGATATAATTTCACCCTGGGAATCTATTGCTATGGCAACGCAGAACAGATTTTTTTTTTTGAAAAATAGGGTTCAATACAAAAGTATCACAAAAGCAGAAACAAGATTTTTAACAAACCTTCTCTTTGCTTGTATTTTATTCATTTGTATTATTACTGAAATGTTTGTAAGCGTGAAAAATGAGTGTTTGTGGCCCACAGACATTTCCCATAAATGAAGTAAAGTATTGTTTTGCTCGCTTTATTTACTTGGTGTGAAGCCACAGCTAAAATCCTTGTGGTATTCTTGATGTTCAGTCTACAGACCACTTACAGTTTGCGTTCCATTTACAGCTATCAAACTGCTCCTCCAGATTTAACGGGATGTAACCGAGGTCAGGATTCACCCTGCACCGTTTCCTATTCCATATAGAAAAAGAAATCGAGAAAACAATTACTTTTGCTTAAAGCCACTGGAGCCAGTTTTGATGGCCATTACAAGACACTCTTGCCAGCGGTGTATCACTTCAGGAGCTGCGGTGGCTTGGGCTGCTGAATAGGTGCTTGGGGAGGCAATCTTCTACATTTTCTGCGTGAGAAAGGCTTACGCTCTGCAGCAACATTAAACGAAGGAGCAGTGCTAATCACCCCTCTACAGGAAGAAGTAAGGCTTTTTGTCAGAAGGCCAAAAAAGAACTCCAGGAGCCAGATGAATACGCGTGGCTCGGTGCCAGCCTCGCCTGCCAAACTCCTGGGACGGCCAGTTTGAGTCTGATGGAGGCAAGTGCTGGTACAAGGAATAGTGACCAGTTCTGAGTGTCTTTCCCTTCTCAGGGTTTAAAGGAGGATTACGAGTTACGAGAGAGGTAAGCCAAGGATCGGCCTGTTCCCAAGATCTGCTTCTCTGTTTCCTCCCAAGACACATTCCTTTTGTTATTTTAGACTCCCTCCCATGCCGTTTTCCTAATGCTTGCATTATGGTAATCACATTTGCTGTTTCTTTGCTGAAACATGATTTTCATTCCAACTACACACTCACGTTTGCACTATTTTAGCTCTAAAGCAGGCATAATAACATTTTTTTCACTATATTGATCATGTGTTTTACAGTATCCACAGGATTTTCATAGGACATTAAAATGAATTTTTCGCACCTCGTTTCTGACACAGACCTTGCCAAAAAGATCTCTGCTGCTGTGAGATACCCTGAGCTCCACGCGCAAACACCTCTGGGAACATCAATAACATCGGTAGTCAAATTACAAATTTAGTGGAGATAGGCAGCATGCCCACAGCAAGAGGCACTGAATCAAACAAAGCAATTTCTCTCTATGACTAGTTTGCACGAAACACAAACAAACCAAACTCAAAATTAAAACAAGAAACAGAGGAGTAACGAAAGAGAACCAGGGACTCAGTCTGACAGAAGACAAGAGTAAACGCAGAGATGGGATCCTAAGGGCTTTTCCCTCCAACATGCAGATAGGAGGAGACAGGGATGCTGTCTGTTTAAAAATCAGTTCAGAAGCACCTACCAGGCTGGCAGGTGCTGAAATACTGATGTGCCGTGTTTTCACTATATTTATCATCCACGTATAGGAAATTAGGTTTCCAGGCTTCGCTCAGCTTTGGACCATTTTGGGAAGCTGGCTGCAGACCTCGGTTGCTTATGGAATCCGTGGTTGGCATTGACCTTATTCGGACACCTCTGCAGCACCTGCTTCCTCCTCCTTGCTGTCAAACAATGCTGCAAGCGAACCTGAGCATGTGTTTGGTGTCCTGAGATGAGAAGACAGGGGAAAGAGGCCAGTCCTCTCAGGGCAGTGTCAGTATGAGGTGTGGCAGTCTCTGTCCAGCAGAACCTTCTGTAAGGAGCAGTGGTGCTGAGAAATTTTCTGAGAACAATTTTTGCTCTTCTCCTCAAGTGTCTTGCCTATAAATTATGAATTTGCAATCAAAGGACTCTGTCCAGCAGATAGAGCTTCTACGATGTAATTACAGCTCACAGAAACTGCGACACTTGTATATGGATTGACAGCAACTGAATTATATTTTCATGACACTGAAAGAGTGAAAACTGGTCTCAGAGCTCTTGCTGAATGAAGAGCAGGAGTGATCTCATGAGCTTTTTTGGCCTGGCATCTGCTTTTCATGTTTATTTGCTGTTCTTGTTCTCAAGACAGCACTACCAGTTTTTCCTGTTGGCAGGCCCTCTGGCACGCACCCTGACCCCTCTGAAATGAGCTGGAGCCTTGGTACAGCTGCCAGTGGCAGCAGGGTCTCAGGTTCTTCTATCCCTTTCTGTTTTAACTTTTTAAAAAATTTTTCTTTAAATACTAATCAGCAGAAGATAAATTCACCTGTGCTATTACTCTACCTTAAGCAATAATTTAATGGCAGGTATAAATCTACCCTATAGTGGAAGGTGTCCCTGCCCATGGCAGGGGGGTTGGAACTAGATGGTCTTTAAGGTCCTTTCCAACCCAAACCGTTCAGTGATTCATTCTATGATTCTTTGTATTCTTCTAAGGCCGATAGTTACTGGGGAGACCTCTGTGAATACTGCGGAGTACTTTTAGTTTGCAGCTAGTTCAGCCTAAGTTATAATGATTCTTTTTTGAAACAATCTGTGTTTAGTATGAACGGGTTTTTGTTGCATATCAAATACTTCAAATTTATGCAGCAGAGACTTCCCATCCTGTATATAACAGAGAAGAAAAGTAGCAATTTTACTTCCTGTTAAACAATACAGATTTACTCTGCCTTGTATCTGTGTAGGCTGCAGTAGAAGTGCAGGGTTTTTCTAGGGAAAAGCCTTATTCAATTGAACTGGGGAGAAATCAGTAAGATTCCATAGAAATTTAGCAGCTAATAGGTTTGCATGGAGAATTTCATCCCTGTTGCAGCATTCTCTGGATTGTTTTAAGCATCCTACAGAAAGCTTGTCATTCCCTATTAAATGGGAACTTCCCACAAAAGCTGGTTTTTTCAGCTATTGGGACTGGAAGTAGACCTTAAGGGTTAGGAAGCACCATCCCATTTTGTTGGACTACTAAAAGTTATCGTTTAGTCTGCCTTACACAGCCGTCATTCCTCTGAGACCACAAAGCAATTCAAAACCTGAATTCCATTATGGTGGTGCACTTAGCCAGCACCGCCGCTGTAACGGGGGGGTTCGTTGCAACTTTACCCTGGCAGAGAAGAGAAATGGGATCCTCATTCTTATTTTTAACTCCAATTCAGCAATCTAATCCATGCGATATGGCATAGCTACACTACGGCAGTGTTTGGTACAGTTTAAGGGGTCCGCAAATAAACGTATTGTTAGATGGGTGGGTTTTAATACATCCTGCGGCGTAAGTGCTGGTGTTGCACCTGCCGGCAGGCTGCAGGAGGAAATCCTATTGTACATTCAGGGATTGCACTCCTGTGAATGACACTGAGTCCACACGACTCAGGTATCATAGCAACCTCCATGAATCACGATCTTTGTTTCTCTGTGACTTGTTTATATAAAAAACGGTGCTAGCATGGGGCCTGCCCTTCAACTCTTCACCACAGTGAAGAGAAGGACTGCAGAAGGGGTCCCGCTAGCTCCAGCCTGAGTCACGGGGGAAGGATCACCTCCTTTTGTACCCGTTCTCTGTGGAGGGAGCGGCTTTGTGCTAGGTACGTGTACAGGCATTAGCACCCACAGAGTTTTCTGACAACTACGCGGTTTTAATAATTAAAAGGCTCAGTTTTGCAATACCGCAGGAAATAAGGAAATATCACTTAATCCTTCCCAAATGTGGTCTTCTAAGAAAAAGAAAGAATTTAAGGAGTTGTGCTTGCATGGAGTAATGCTGCGTGGCTGGCCTTCCTCATTGTGCTCACCAGGTCACAGTGCCCCCACGGCTGAGGAAAAGGTGGCTCAGGAGAAAGTGAATTACTCCAGTGCCTGACAGTAGGTGGTTTGCTTCGCTTATGCTCACTGCAGGCTTCTCAGGTTGGAGAAGAAAACTGCTGGTCTACACGCTTCTCACTGGGCTCTGCTTCCTCCCTGCCTACCATTTTCAGTAGGATGGGGGAACAGAGTCTTGGCTCCGAACCAGGCCCACCAAGCAAGCAAAGGGGTGAGATCGATGTGGGGAGGCTTTTTTACGCTCTGCTTTGGCAGGTGGACACAAAGAAGGTGGTGCTGGAATTTTGTCTTCTGCAGAAACACAGGAAGACAATGCCATGCAGAAGAATAGCTGCGGTGCGAGTCCTTGAGCTCGTAACTTTTGGTCGAGCTATCATTTCCATTTGTCCGTGAAACTTCCATGCAAGATAAAATGCTTTCATTAACAGTTTCCCTATGAAAATATCATCTACCACAATGTCAAGTATTGCACAGGGAGGAGAACACGGAGAGAAAGACTGAATCGTCACTGTGACCAAGCAGAACAAGACCGCCTAGCCATAAATTTCTACTTATTTCATTTTCTCTGCTGTCATCGGTATTAGTTCATGCATTTGTACAAAATGGAAAATAACCAGTTCTTAAAGACACTGCAGTGAGATGGTATTTGCCTGGAAAAGAAGAACATCCATTAAACTTTTGAGGTTCTGTACAGGGCAATAAAAACGTAGTGACTTCTGTAAAATAAAACAGAGGGATTGAACGAGTATCTTGAGTATTACGTTAAATATCTTATAAAATTTCATAAGCCAGTAGAGCCTTTTTAAAGTTACGTTACTGACTCTGATATATGGCAACATACTGCTGCAAAGACTAAGCTAGTGCTAACTTAAAAGCCCATAGCCTTACCAAGCAAAAAGTGCTGTAGATAACAAAAAGCCTCAGAAACATTGGTACATCCTTTTCCAGATGAAGAGTGTTTTGCAGTTGCTGGGAACTTAAACGTTTGTAATCTTGATTCAAAATTCAGCCTTTTGACAATAACCAAATTTGATACTGTGGACAGTAGAGCTAAATCACAGGAGTTCAGAAATTAACTGTAAAGATGAAGATCAGACATAAAATAGCATTCTAGGTGAAAAAAAATATTTCAGATCAGAACTACAGAACCCGAAAGGAGATGCAAATGTTCTTGTCAGTGTTACCAGAAAGATTCCCCTATGCATTTGCGTGCAAGGACAGGTGGTGGCTCCACGCATTAACGTCAGTTCCAGGATTTTGGGGCAGTTGGCCTATAGGAAGACAAACATTAGCACTGGCACTATACAGCGTGCAAGCCACCTCCACACTTCACGCTGTCACTTGTAGCATTAACAGAAAGGCCAGAGGTATGAGTAATGTGGTGATTGTGCCTCAACCAAGTGTTTTGCTTCCAGGGCAATACTAATATACTTCCCTGCTGAGCACTCTGGTGTGGTCACACCTCTGGATTTTTAGCATTTCTATTCCCCTCACCTTGCAGTGAAACTGGTATAAGACACCTTTTGCCATTTTAGCTACATGGGGGTGCCTATCTGCTGCATCAGGTACACGTATTAAATAGTACAGATGGCTATGGCAGGTAAACTGCAGCTCCTTACAGGCTGAACTTCCTTTCTTGTTTCTCAACATTGTAGGTGCATCCTGAGGATCTCTAAGAAGTGGCAGAAGTCTTCCAGGGAGGAACATGTGCCCTTCCCGACTCCACTGGGATTTCTTCACTCTGGAATTAGAGGTGCACTACCTAGAGAAGCCTAATGCTGTGTAACTCTCTGTCATTTTAAACTTTGTTCTTTTATTTCTATAGTACATTTATTCTTAGCTCCCTTTCATGCTGTTAAGCTGATCCCCTCATATCTCTTCACCTTGATCAATTTCCTATACCTTCCTATTTTTGGTTGCTAGAGGCTCTTTCTGCCTCGGCCTCTTCCCAGCACCTGACCTCTATCCAAACAGCTGAGGCTCAGTGAGCTGCCTGATGCTGCAGACCAGGGTCAGAGCTGCAGCCCGGTACAGCCCTGTGCTTCCTGCCCCCAGCCTGAGACGAACAGTTATGAGCTGCACTCGGTCTATCAAACCTGGGGTCAAGGAACTTGAAGCCTTGGTCTGCAACCCTCTTCCTCTTTTCAGTGATCCTGGAAATGAGAACAAACACTGAGGGCGTCTGTCTGGATTTTCTGTCAAAACCCTAATACAGAGCATCTTGTGCCCTTTCCTATTTTAATTCTGCTGTTCCAGTCATTATTTCCAGAAGACAATGATGAATTCCTGATCTCTCATTTCCTCTGTTAACAGGGCTCATTAGAGTGACCTTGCAGTGCTTGGCAGTACCAGATACCTGACCTTTTTTTTCCCTGACATTTAACAGTCACTCTGAAGGTGTAATCTGTTTACAGCTCTTGAAAACCTATTTGCCTCATATGAAGCTGGTGTCCTTGACCACAAATTGAGGGCACACTGTAGCAGCTGGCTCTTTATGAATCTAAAGGGAAACACAGGAGCAACAACACTGACAGATAAATGGAGATCAGACAAACAGGTGCTTATAATGGTGATGTTCAACAAGCTGGGACCATGGAAAAAATGTTGCCTCATGAACAAAGTAGGTGGTATCCAGGAAGCTGCTAACAAAAACAAATCCATCAAATGAGACAGATTTCCATAGTGGTGATGTATGTTTTGACAGCAAAAGAGGTTTTGGGGAATCTCTTGCATCCGCTGTAGTTGGCAAGGACACAAAGAGCAATCTCAAATCAACATTTGCAGCTTAATCAGAACATGGAGCCTCATGTTTTCATGTGACTACTCATGTAAGAACGAAGCTGGCACCTCTAACATAAGAGAAGAGATCAACGGCTAACACAGTGTTCTTGACATAAGAGATTACTTCTGGTGTTTCCACACCACGAGCCCAGTTTGCAGACCATAAAAGAGAAAGCATCTGCCCGTATAGCTTCTGGATAAAGAACACAGTAGCAGAAGTAGTACCCATGGTTGCCAGTGTTCAGCTTTGGGCTCCTTCAGACATCATGCTCCGCAGCAGGGACTCTTAAAAGGCCTTAGAAGGCTCCAGTGGACTCTCTGTAGGTAAAAGAGCACAGCAATATCCACTTCCAGTGCTTTCTGAGACGTTTGTCCTTCTTGATTGTTGTGAGTGGTTGCTAGTGGAGGGTGTAGCTAATGACTGCAGTAACAGAAATAATTGATCTTGTTTCAACACTTAGGAAAAGAGCTGACAAGCCTTGCCTCACCAAAACAGCTGTCTGCTTTCCTTCAGTAGGTAGCGTGAGGGAGCAGAAAGGATGGAGCTGTAAATGTCTTTTCCAGATCAGACTGTGGCTGTTGCCTGTTTCCAGACCTGGAAGCCCACACGAGCCTTCTAGCCTGTCAGAGGAAGTTTGCTGCTAACAGACGGCTGACACTTGTTCACAGGGCTATTGGAACAGTGCGCTCCTCATTGTAGTTAGGCTTGATAAGTAAAGTCTTTTCATCATTTACGTCAAAGT
Source organism: Eurypyga helias (assembly GCF_000690775.1). Lineage (NCBI taxonomy): Eukaryota > Metazoa > Chordata > Aves > Eurypygiformes > Eurypygidae > Eurypyga > Eurypyga helias. The sequence continues at coordinate 9,542 of NW_010240286.1, read as the reverse complement.
CAGGGGGAACCACCACTGCAGGTAGCTCAGTCACACAGCTTGGATCCTTTAGTCCAACACACAACTCCTGCTTCCTTCTCCCTTCAGCTAGATTAGGCTTTTTACATTGTATTTTCTTCTACTCTCTGTACGGTTCAGACTGGGAGATGCAGTTCACTTCCAAGTAAAGTAGGCTCTATACTTCCCTCCCAGCAGGAGAGAACATGGCTCATGGAGGAAGCTGCATTTCAGGGCTGCTAAAGTTGCCTTTGATTAGTACCTTTGCCTTTCAATGGTGAGTCACCCTGTTCTTCCCTCCTGTGAAAGCTAATCTTAGTTGTTGTTTTGGGACAAATACTTTACAACTGCAGAGTTATTCACTAGCAGTGAACTCAGTGCCTTTCTATTTACAGCAAACTTCCCACACTCTGTTGTCTTGTGATAGATCTGAACTTCACAGAATCACAGGGGATGGCACTGTACCCTTCTGTGCTGAAACGAGCTTGAGAAGAAAAACCTGCGTGATACAAGAAGCAGAGAAGTGGGAAAGGGCAACGGAACAGTCTTCCATGGACATGCTTTGAGACATATGTATTTGTTTGTGAGGAGGTGGAAAGGAAGCTGAAGTGCTAAGAAACTGTGGGCCATTCATTAGCCTCTCGCTATCCAAACTCAAGAAGTCCTATTTCCTAGGTTGGCAGAAGGCCTCTTAATACACAGCATAACACAATCCTGCTGGAGAAAGGGAATCCACGTAGGAAAGGTAATCACTTGAAATAAACGCTGTCGTGGTCAATAATTAAGTTGTGTGACTCTGTAAAAACAGAGAACTCTGTGTGCCACAAAGGTTTTGCTCCCTGCTGGGGAAATTGTCAGTGATTGAGGAGTGCTTACACCACTGCTGCACAGAAACGTAAGACCTATTTAAATGTGTGCAATGGAAAATAAGACACGGAACTAGAACATAGTCGTCTGGCTGTCTGGGCTGTAGTGATAGTGGGATCTATCTGCTTCATTTAGAGGTTTGTTCAAACCCCTGCATATGCCTGTGTATTGCTAGATACTACTTTGTTCTATGTCTGAGTTAGTTATAAATTTTTCAAGTTAAATGCACCAAGGTGTCAATACAGTCTGAAGACCTAATAGCAGGGGAAGGAGAGCCCCCCAGTGAAAGTGGCGTTGGCCTCCAGGCTAACAAAAGTTTGTTGGTGATGCTTTGGGTCACATGACTCCCAACCTGCCCATGGCACTGCCATGAGCAGTAGCTGATTTGACTTCCAAGAAACAGTACCCCAGATGCAACTTGATGAGATGGCGCCATAAGAAGACGGTGGCTGCTTCTCCAATAACGGGGTCATCTGGCTCCCATCGGTTTCTTCTGAGCCAATCCTAGTGTTACACCATCAGATACATTTACTTGGTTCAAGATAACAGCCTTTTAAAGATATTTCACATATTCTGTCTTCACCATTACCTACTGACACAAGATGTAATCCTGCGGTTACTTTCCATTTTTACAGAAAAGAGAGGCAAGTGGTAACTGTGGGGAAAGGCACAGCATGGTTTTCAAACTTATTCATGTTCTGTTACTAAGAGATTTTACTTTCCGAACCCAAAGATGTCTTTTACTCTCATTCACCACTGCATTCCATCCCTGTAGCAACACCAGTCATTACTTGCAAGGAAACATAATGTTAGGAAAGAATGAAACATATTTCTAGCAGCCACCTTAGTGGGTAAGAAATTAGGAAAAAGAGTCATTCCCATGCGCTCAGCCTGTTCTCCACTGATGAGTGTAAGATTCTGAGAGGGACAGTTTTGGTGGTGGGCTGATGGATGAAAACTGCTCATTGTGGCATTTTTTTCTTCTCCCTAAACTTCCCATCGAATACTATTTACTCCTCATCAGAACTGTTCTGCTCTTGTGGGTTCCAGATTCCCATTTCAACGTATTTCAGGTGCATAACTCAAATCAGTGGGGAGATGGGAACCTGAAAAGATTTTAGTATTGAGCCTAATAGCCACATGTATATTCTCAAGTTTAGATCTTTCCAGAACATGAAAACAAGAGTCAAATAACTTCTAGAATGAAGAACCTAGCAACTGTTTTTTCCTTATCTTTTTAAAATGCTACAGTCACTTAAGAAACCGCAAATATCCAGTTTGATGCATACATAACTTCTGGATGCCCAGACAGTCCTAATCCTATAGTTTACCCAGAACATAAGGAATCAAGGCAAAGCACGGATGCTCTCAGGAAAATGGATAACAGGTTTGTTTTAGTGTCCAGATGCAGAAAGGTCACATGACTTCATGTTTGCAGTAGTTAAGTGTTACCAGGAAGAATTTGAAAGGAAATTCTCTATAATTTTTGTATTCCAAAACAGCTTGCAGTATTTGCTGCCAGCACAGATTGTTCAGGTTTGGCTGCTGACTGAAGGATTAAAAAATACAACCTATGTGAAATTGATTATTTACTGGTGAAAAGGACTAAGCATTTGCTATGGAAGGCACAGAAGAGGCAATTACTTTCTACATCCCTCCCACTGTGCCTCCACCCTCATTGCCCACTTACTTTCCTGTTTTCCTCAGGGCATTTCACCATAGCTGCGTCCTGATAGAACTTGCGAGTCATGCTGCATTGCAGCCGCGCTGTGATGTATGCAAAAGAGGAAAAACAGGATCAGAGACCCATGTTCGTGTTTGCTTGTAGCCTAGGGAAAGGTTCGAACTCAGGTTTGCAGGAGGAAAAGGCATCACCTTTTTTGTTGTTACAATTCACAGCATGTTTCAAAAATTGTCATGGCCTACAGCCACAGCTTAAAACCTGGTGTTGAATCTCTACTTCCTTTGATAAAGAAAAAAACCCCACTGTGCTTGTATGGGTCTGAAAGAATGTAAAGCATAGCATTGAGTGCAGGTCTTTTTCATAGGCAGGCAGAAATAAACTGCTCACTTGCTGTTTTCTTCCTTGAGGCACACCTTTCATGAAGAAATGGTCCCTGTTTCTAAAAGGACACTGCACAAGTTCTTGTTTGGTAGCTCAGGGCAGAAATGAAGCTGGAACAAGACTTGCTTTTTGCAAATTATTTAATATTTGATCATCTAGGATTGACCTTGGCCAGAAACCTGTGCTGCCAGGTCAGAGCAAGGCCTCCTGTGGAAAGCCTGGCCGGCGCGTTTCCTTGGGGCTTCCAAACAGGCACTCCTGAGCCTCCCTGGAGGGAAGGGATGGGGGTGACTGCCTCAAACAGCAAGCTCGCTGTCCTGCACATCCAGTCGGTTGCATGGTAGGAGGCATTTGTTACCCCAAAAGTGCCCAAGAAGCAAAGCACAGCAGCCTGACTAACGCTCCCCTTGCTCAATGGTCCTGCCAATGACAAGAGAGAAAATCTCCTTTCACCAGTCCAAATCCGACGGTTGGTTTAAGGCTGACTATCTAGACAGAAAGTGTCAGCTTTCTTAGCAAACGATCTCAGCAGTGCAGATCCCACTGTGGACTTAGCAGATAGAAAAAGGATAGCTGGATAGGAAAGTGCATGGATAAATGTCCAGGACAAGGCCCAGATGTTCTACAGTGAGGATTCACCTTGGAGATTTGGAGCTGGTGTTTTCGTCTGTGGCTTGTTGTGCAGGATTACGAAAGCGTACACCTTAACGGTGTTCAGCTGCTCCTGAAGTACACAAAGTACACCAAAAATAAATTAGGTCCAAAACATTTCCTATAGTACTGTTGATGCAAAGGTTAGAAAACAGTGGCTGGACTATTATGAAGTGGCAACTTCTGTGTGATTATTTCTTGCTATCACTTCACGCTGAATATTTTTTTCCAAAATCTAAAGCAAGGCTTGGTGAATATAGTACAACTAGTTCACATTGAAACAAGATTCAGTTCAGGTATGATTTCAGTCATACTCTTGCATATTGAAAAAAATGGATACAATAGACTACCTACTGTCAGGTTAGAATGACAAATTAGTAGATTAATGTAATAATCCAGACTGTTATTATATGCTCTTATGTGCTTACCTGCGATCTTCCTAAAGATGTGGAGTTTATTTACGAGTAATGAAGTTTTTTAAATGCCGTGTTTCTATGCATTTCATTACATAAATACTTAATCTGAAGAAAATGAGTACCTGATACAAGAAAGTTTTTACACTTTTTGCAGAGTGGAAGTCAGAGCAAACAAATGGAAAGGAAGCGTAAGGACAAAGGCAGGTTGATCTCTACAACGTGGTGAATCATTGCCCTATAATTGCTACCTTTGGTAGATAGAGCATTTCATTAATAAGCCTAATTCAAAACTGGAAAACTGTTATATAAATGCAGGTTTATTTTATACGATTTGAATTCAGACAATCTTTTTCATAGTAAGGTTCTGAGATTTTGTCTGCATCAGAGCTCCCTGGCGATGGAAGATTTGCTTTTATGGAAACAGTGCTCTGACCCCCAGCATTAAAAAGTGAGAAGGATGCACAAGGCTAAGGCTCTGCAATACTCTGCATTCCTTGCTTTAAAGTACTCCTTCAACCAACGAAGAGCTATTTCTGTCTAAACCTACTGTATTTTCTACTCACTCTGCCTTCTGTCTGCTCCCAATAAACCAGTTCTTGCTGCCTCTTTCCTTTACGATGGATGGAGAGAATAATGATCCCTTTGGTCCCTACCTGTCTTGTGGACGCTGTCTGTTTGTGAGAGGGAAGAAAATAATGTGGAGCATCAATCCTCTGCACATTTCCTTTTGAGGTCCAAAGAGTCAGTGTAACCACCAGAATTAAGGCTTCTCTTTGAAAGCATAGTTGCTAGAAAGACAGCAGGTAGCTTTTTACTTCTCATCACTTTTGGGCTACCCCTCCTGAAGATGGAGGTTATCCGATCCCCTGACATTCAGTTTGGCTGTTATTATATGGTACCAGCTGTGCAGTTCTGTCTCTGTATGTAGCCCTGACATTAAAGATGGTAGGGTTTTCAGTTTCTATCAGAGAAAATGCTTTGAATTCCACTAGTGGTCATTGACATGCATTCCCCCAACTCTCTTCACAAGTCCTTGCTCTGAAGTGTGAATATTTAATTAATTGTGTCAAACTTGCTTCCAAAACTAAAAAAGGCTGAGGCTGAGTTAATTTCCATTTAAACAACTGATATTCTCTTCTGAGCTATTGATTAATTCTTTTTTTCAGAAGGATATATGAGTAAGAATGAGTTACACAGCCAAATGCTACTTCTATTTTCTATGTTGTGCACTCTACACTGATAGTCAACACTCCTATCAAATTAAGTAAATGCTTTAATTCTGCCATTTTAATTGCCCCACTAAAAACAAAATAGTACTGTATCTGGCTTAGTACTTCGGCATACTTACTTATTTCTATTTTTTGGGAAGATCAATGACCTATAAATCTCTACAGGGAAACACAAGGTACATTTTTTTTTAAAAATTGCTAGCAGGGGCATTTTACATAGCTTCAGATATTGTCCAATGAGATTTTTCAGCCCTGTTGGATGTCAAAAATTGAAATATTTGAGAGAAAGTATTTATTATCTGTTGAGTTAAGATAACTTTGCATGAAAAGTGAAGCTGGTAGAATTTCTTAACACTAAAGCATGGGTATTTTTTCATCTGTAAGTATATATAGTGCACTGCTGTCAGGAAAAATAGTCTCCCACAATGAGTATGATGGTGAATTTCTGACAGAGTTTATTTTAAAACTGTGATAGTGCATTAGGACTCACTTAGAGCTGTCTGTATTTTCTTATTAGCACACTTTCAATTTTAAAATAGGCAAAACATTTTATTTTCTTCCTCTTGAAAACAATATTCTGTACCACAGTCAAAGGGATCAGCTTATTTTAAGGTACCAAATTAATGCAGACAGAGACATCTTTCTTACTCTCACAGAAGTTCAAAAGCCAAGTTTGTTCCCTGTGCAAGCTCAAGAACAGACATATGTCCGCAGCTGTGCAGACACCACTGGTCCAGCAATGCAGGCTGTTAGCGTGTTATTGCATGTGACAGCACCAGCGCTCTTCCCATTGCCGTCCTTCTGAGAGCTCTTGCTGTAGTTGTCACTGTTTCATGTCCTGCTTCCTCAGCCACCATCCTGCAGCTTGCAGAGTTGTCAGAGGATACCAAGTAACGCATTCTTTTACTCATTTTCCTGGTCTTTAAGAGAGGAGATGGTGACTGTTGTAGCCCAACATATTGGGAACAGAATTTGTGGCAATAAAAATGTAGAGAAACCCTTCCTTTCTGGACTCAGTTTATAATGGAGTATCTGTTTTGTCACCCAAGACACTGTGGGAATTTATTTTGCAGCCAGGATGCTGTTTTGCTCATACTGAGCAAAAGACGACTGTAAAATTGTGAGTATGTTGTGATTTATAAAAAATATAAACAACAACAACAAAAAAGTTGCCTTGCAATGAACCTGCTCCACCTTACCTGCTAATACCATAAGAGGATCTCTTCTTTGCTGCCATGCTTTAGAAACAGCTATGAAAGAGTCTGCAGTTCCCTCCCATCTATTTCCCGAGAAGCAACTGCATTAGGGATCTGACTGGGTAATTCCATCTGCCTACCTACCTGAATTCTCCTCATAAACTCCACAGCCTTTCACTTCATCCATGCAGACTTGCATTTACATGTGGATTGCTAATGAACATTTTCATTGAAGTATACCATTAAATAAAAGGTACTGTGCTACGAATTACTCCTGTTATGTGGTTCCTGCTCTGCCTAGTATCCAGAAAGCAGTCCCACACAAATTGAAGTTTGGGAACCCTGGGTCTAAAAACTGGTCTGATTCCCATTGCTGTAATTTATGTTTGCTAGCAGCTTGCATTCTGGAAAGCATCTGTTGTAGCAAGGTCTTATTCTGAAGTCAGACCTCAGTAAGATGTGGGAAGAGAAGCGTATTCACTTTATTAATGTTGCCAGAGATTGCTGACTGTGCTCTGTGTCTTTTTATCCTGGAAGACTAGCTGAGTCCTGCTCTTGTTTCTTAACCCTGTCTTTGCTTTAGAGGCGGTTGTACACTGGCAGGGGTTGCTGCAAACTGCTGTAGAAACCATTTAGCTCTACTCGCTAGAGCACAGAAGATGCACACAAAACACTGACAGAAGGCGAACGACACTGTCAAAGCACCACGTGGCACTTCCGTGGATGGTGGTTCTTCTGCCCTAATGATATCAACACCAGCAGCAGGCCTTATGGAAATGTGTCATTTCACAAGATGGGAGACACAGAGCAGAAACCAAGGTGGCAGAGGCTCCCGGCTGGCAGCATCCCAGGAGTTGTAGCAGTTCCCTGACTGTCCTGACACAGCATGCCTGGAGGTGTGAAAGCCTTGCAAGCGCTTGATGTGAGAGTTGAGCGGAAACCATGGCAACAGTAACTACATCTGTGCCTTATCACCATTTAACTCTGCATTCTAGCACAGTTTTAACTTTTCCACTTTTAAGAGTGACCACTTGGCTCAGGCATACATTCACCTGTCTCTTGGGTAGGCATTTTGGCAACCCTGTATTTTACAGGCCCCTGTATTTTAGCTGTATGTTTTTGCGTAATATTCCACAAGAGGCTGTCTTCTACGTATAGTTGCAACCACAAGCTACTGCTCCCGTTGTAATTCACTCTTTACTAGAGAGATGCAAGGTCTGAGGTGTACACTGGGTTAGGGACTTCTCCCTTAAAGACCTATTGGTCTCATACTTCACCCCAGCATTTTATTCATTGCTAAAAAAATGCAGGCAAATGGAAAAATACCAGTGTTGTGTGTGCTTTGCTTTCAAGAGATATTATCACAAAAGCTAAATTCTTTGTACACGCCAATACAACGTATAAAGGTGACAGATATGCGCCGGAAAAAACCCTGCTGGACTGAAAGTAATTCAAAAGAGCAAGGTGATATTAACTGCCAGAAAGGCCTGACGTTGCAGAGGGTTGAAAGCCATACAAATAATTTGCTTTCATCACAAGTGCTTCAGCTTTATGTGGTACAAATTGCTTTTTCTGCTGAACATGTAGCTTGAGCATGAAGTCATATCCAGACAGATTAAAGGACGTGGCTTTACTTTCTACTTGTACTGCCACTGTTCTATTTTTTGTGTTTTGTAGAGTACTTTCGCATAAAGCAGCTGTGAGTTTATAGGGATTCAGGCTGCACTGCTCATCATCTCTCCTCCTGATTTGGGTCATTGGCCACAACAATGGGAGAAAGGTTAGACAAAACTTCATGGGAGCAAAATCCTTCCAAGGGCAGCTTCCCTGATGACAAGCAAGCCCTGCTGATAAGCCATGCAACTTGCACAGATATTTGTGAAAAAAAAGCAAACACTAGAAAGTGCTGGGCCAGGGCTGCTCTGTCACTCTTCCTCTCCAGGCATGTGGCATATCTCTTGACACAGGGCCCAAATATCAGAAGAACTTAGGTCAAAAAGAGAAAGCTGGGGAGAAACTGGTAGAAGATCAGCACTTCAAACACTCAGGAGCTTTTGTTAGACCAGTCCTAGCAAAGAGGGAAAACAGATCAGCAACAGAACAAAATTAGGGAATGCCTGGTTTTCATTACATGCATACTTTGTTAGATCACTGATACAGGGTTGCCGTTATATTCTCCATCAACACTTAGCTCAATCTTGGGTCCTCTTTCTCAGAATTTTACTGGGTCTATTTAGCATAATCCTTGCAATGGGACTCTGGAGCAGACCCCAAATGCTTGAACTTCTTTTCTGAAACATATTTTCATCTGCCTGCTTCACCGTGGAGAATGATGGCTCATTTAAATATAAGGGAACATATCAGGTGCTATGGTATGTTATTGAAATTTATATTGCCAGAAACTTCTAGTGTGTTGGTCAGAGTCACATAACAAGAACTGCTATTTATGCTTCTAAGCCCGTAATCATCTCCTACCTTCAGTCACGGAATGTGTTTTGCAGATGAGGAGTATGTAGGAGAACAGGAATCTTATTCTGAAGGGAAAATAAGAAATAAACCTTCTGGTTTCTGACATCTTGATCAGAAATGCAAGGGAGGCATGGGGAACAGTGCTGATGAAAGAAGTCCACTGCTAATGCTGAAAAGCCATTTCTATTATGTCATGGGGCAAGAGTTTTTTATTTCCTACAAAGATGTGTTTTGGAATCCTGTGTTTCATCAGTTCTCACAGTGTCTTAGTTAATGTCTGAGATGAAATATCCTGAGATGGTGTCCCCACCCACGGCAGAAGGGTTGGAACTAGGTGATCTTTAAGGTCCCTTCCAACCTAAACTATTCCATGACTGTATGAAATCAACGCCTGTCCGTTCTTAAATCATACAGATGTATCAGCATCAACACCACCAAAAAAAAAAATCTTTCTGTGAGTATTTAGATTGGCTAAGAGGATCTGTTTGGTCAGTAGTACTGGTGAAAAACAAGAAAGGGCAGTGAGATATTAAACAGCTCCTTTAGAAAAAAACCCAAAACTCCCAACCACATCAAAGCTAAGCACCTTGGGAAAAATAATGCCAGACACTCCTCCCAGCACAATGTTGGAAAAAAACCCCACCCAAAACCT
>NW_010240285.1:0-17684 GCF_000690775.1 Eurypyga helias | reverse complement strand
TTCTATGGTTCTATGATTGTATGAAAAAACCGTGTCCAGCAAGTCAAGGGAGGTTATCCTCTATTCTGCCTAGTGAGGCCACATCTGGAGTACTGTGTCTAGTTGTGGGCTCCTCAGAAAGACAGGGAACATCAGTGGCACACCTGTCTTTTGAGTAAAGGCTGAGAGAACTGGATCTGCTTAGCCTGGAGAAGGGAAGACTGAGAGGGCATCTTATCAATGCTTATAAATATCTAAACGGCAGGTGTCAAGAGGATGGGGCCAGACTCTTTTCAGTAGTGCCCAGCGACAGGAAAAGGGGCAACGGGCACAGACTGGATTGCAGGAAATTCCATCTCAACATGAGGAAAAACATCTCTACTTTGAGGGTGACAGAGCACCGGAACAGGCTGCCCAGAGAGGTTGTGGAGTCTCTTTCTCTGGAGATACTCAAAACCCGCCTGGACACATTCCTGTCTAACCTGCTCTAGTTGAACCTGCTTTGGCATGGGAGTTGGACTAGATGATCTACAAATGTCTCTTCCAACCCTGACCATTCTGTGATTTTGTGATTCTGTAATGTTTACCATAACGTCTCCAAAGCATGTGGGAGAAATTCACTCTAAAGTTAACCATACACCACATCTGGTATTTTTTCCTTCTGATTATCAAATCAGTAGTGAAATTGATTTATTATCAGACATAAATCCTGGGATGATCAAAGCAAGAAAACTGCAGCACATTACTCCAGGGCTATCATTAAAGTCACTTCCAGAAGAGAGAAGAGATGAGAAAGACTGAATGGCCCTGATATCATGAGCGTCAGGTGGCTGCAAATCAGACAATCTTGGGAGTTTTCATTGTAAGCTTATCAGAAATAAACAAGTTTTCATTGATCAGGAGTTGCTTGGAAAGAGTAGAGCCATCAAGAGATTTTCATAATACTGATGACCTCAACTCATCAGAGAGCTCAGTGAGGTTTCATTTTAACTTGCCATTGTCATAATGGCAATACAAGAGGGACAGTTAACATTGTTTTTTCCAGTTTTGCTACCACTTTATAAGGCAAGAGGTAAATCAAATGGATTTCTTCAATATATTTAGAAAGGACAGGTAGCTCTTCATCCTCTAGTTCTCCTGAAATTTCTCCCTGCTATATATCTACATTTGTGTGAGGGAAAGGAGTATCTCAAAATCTGAGCTAATCTTCCTTCAGTTTTCAAAATCTCTGAAGTTTAGATGTGTCTGCATCATGATTCTGTTTTTATTTACAACTCTCTCTAGGTGGGAAGGTGCAGCTGCTCTGAAATTCCAGTCATGAATCTGGCTTAAATTTAGGCTCTCTGAAGTGAATGATTTTTTGAATCAGGGCAATTTCTATCTGGTGAATTTCAACAGCTGTGGAAATGAAACATCTGTAGGCAGTAAGAGACAGATGACACGGAGGACTCAGGGCTGCCTTGTAGCTAGGGCCAAAATGAGATAGGAATAGATGAGTATCAAGAAATACCCATCAAAGAGCACTGTTCAGAGGAAAATAGAATTGCTCACACTTTGGTGAAAGGATAGGAGTAGCCTTAAGACAAGTATAGATACATACAGCTAAGATATGAAAAGGTAGAGATTCTATCACTTATTTTAAGGTTTTGAAATTCTGCACAGGCTGATTAATTGCTCTGCAAGACAGTACATGCCATGGGAATGTAAGGGCAGCTTTCCCAGTAGACAGTTGTTCAGGCTGAGAAAAACAGAAAAGAATTGTTTCCTAGCTTGTACATTTCCTTCTTTTTCTATGTGGGCCACTATTTATTTTCATAACAAACAAACAAACAACAAAAAACCAACAACCACACACACAAAAGCCAAACAAAAAACCCCCACCAAAACCCACTCAACAAATCCCTTCTTTGTTTTCACAACTCAGCCCTTGTATTTATATGCAATCAATAAGGAATTTTTCATTTTCTGATTCAATGACTGCATTAGTTAACTCCTGAAGATGTCAGGAAAGACGTTATTTCCCTCTGATCCTACCATTTCAATTGAACTATGGAATTTTTCCATAGTTTCCTCTGAAAAACAGACATCCACCTATGTGATAAGAATACATCCTCTCAACCACAGAATCCACGGAGCTGGTCATGGAGCAATCATATCATTTGATCATTCAGTTACCAACAGGCTTGGCTTCTTCAGTTATCTGGTATAAAGAATAATGCTGGCACAAATCATGGCAAAGGTAATACAAGTCTTGGCTGTGGGACAGAGTCTCTCATAACAAGGTCAGCAGCAATGCCAGGTGTTCCAGACTGACCAACATGACTAGCTATGGGGTCAATATATGGCTACAACCAGGGAGCCTCATCTGGCTTATAGTGTACACACAAGTGAACAGCATGTCATCTAAGCATTCTTCTTCTCCTAGACCACACACCTGAAGAATAAAGCAGAGTATGGTGAGCTTCTAACCTGGGGTAAAGGACAGAGGTTCCCTTCTTTTAGCTAACCTTTTAGATAACAGGTGACCTGAATCTTCTAGTGAATTGGAGTCTTGGTCATGTCACTAATCACTTGCATACATGGGTGGTGATTGGAAGCTACTGCTGGAATGAGGTTATGCTACAGCTCGTAGGCAGTAGATTCAGTTTTGGAGGAGGTTCTGTCTGACATGTGAGCTGTCACTTACAGTTAATAAAACTGATCTGTAATTAAAATTTTTTGTGGTGGGTGGGGGTGTGACAGCCAGTCTTCTCAAATTTGCTTAAAGCTCATTAACAGGGAATTCTTGGGGTTTTGATAACAACTGCTGTGTGGTGTGAATGGCTGGACATTTCAAAAGGTTTTCATTGTGAGTTACAAGTCTTTCAGGTCTTAAAAATAACTTTTATGAGGATTGAAATATACAAGAGCTCTAACTGTTAGGACTTGTTTATTCTTGGAATCAAGAAGTAGAAGAAAAATTAATGGAACAGTGTTACCTATTTTTGATTCTATTAATTATAATTTTAATTCTTGAGAGTAGCCTGGATCTTTAGGAATATCTTACATCAAATTAGTACTTCCTTAGGAAAAATAACAGTAAAAATTAATACATATAAACCCAGTGTAAAAGCTTATATACGTTTAAATGACTGATGTATTAAATGAGTTTTGATCACCAAATGAGGATATTTAAAGAGTATGGGGGTTTAGTGCTTCACTCCTAACAAATGAAAAATGAAACTAAATCTGGAAATTCTCTTTTATGACTTCAGTCACTGAAAAGTTGTTTCACTGTTTTTGATGGTAGTTCTATTATCCTTCTGTGCGAAAAATAGTAACACTCAAGTTTGGTTATATGAGATATTTTATTCTATTAGTTTTTCATGAGAAAAGCTTCTTTAATGAAAATGAGGTTGATATTGATAGTCTAAAAGCTGAGAATCCATAGGGAATATCAACACTGTAGAACTGGGATTCATGTGTTCCCTTGACTAGGCTGGGAACTGGAGCAATACAGCTGCATTACTTTGGTGCTACACTTGAAACAAACAGTTGACAGAACTGATGACCAAAGTTCCCTTTTTAGGCTTTGCTACTGCTGATGTTCCTCATGGGAATGGTGTGCGGTTGTCTGTGGAGAGCTGAGGAGCAGCCTTTCATGGCAGCCTGTCTGGGAGCATAGTAAGGTAGACAATCCTCCCCATTGTCACGACGGTGCCTCAGAGGATGCCGTAGCTGAAGTGTTGTAGCATAGAACTCATGCATACACTAAACAGGATTTGCAAAGATTCCTAACACTATCAGGAATGTGGTGTGTGTGTGTGCTAAATTATTTTAATTGAAATTCTATCTTTTTTTTTCCTAGTAAAAGGATATGTTTTCTATTAGATGGTAATTTTTGAAATATCAGACATAATAAATATTCCTACTATCCCTTCTATCAAAATCTACCAGACTAGGTGAAAGCAACCAATCCTCATAATTCCTTTTAAAAAAAACCCAAACCAAACCCAAACCAGCCATAAATCTTATATCAAGAAAACCTATTTAAGTCTTGGGAAACCCGTTTTTTCCTCTCTCTGTCAAAATGCAAAAGTTTATTAGTTTGAATTCTAGAAATGAAAGAAATATTATTCTCTACAACATTAATCTAGTATCAGTATATAAAACATGGTGAGATACTCCAAGTTGTAATTTCTGCTTAATAAACTAATTTCCATAACATGGTTCTATCAAGACATTCTGACTGTCAAATATGTTTTCATTGTCTTTCTTTCAATTGAGCTGTCTCTCTGACTACTCTTTTCCTAGTTAAAGCCCATTATCCACTAAGAAGATTAGTTGAATCCATTTTCTTTTGCTGGTTTGAAAAAAAGCTCACCATACAGTCAGAATCATGTGACTAATCGAAGTGCACTGGCACAATGGATAATTCATTCTGCTGTATTTTAGCTTGAGAATTTTTATACTAAGCTTTTTCTTTCCCCAAAGATTTTTTTTTACTGAGCTATTTTATTCTAAATTTGGCTTAAGGACCAATAATTCAGGTAAAGCATGATGGTTGTTCTCCATTTCCTTCCTGTCCAACTCTCTTCTCCAGTACGGAAACTATAATGACCTTGTTCCTACAGGCTATAGATGAATGTCCCACTCATTTCAGCTTTGGTATGCTGGATGGAGAAGTGGGGTCAGAACCTGTGTTCCTCCCACTGTTCTGTACTCTTGTGAACATGCAGAGGACTAGAGAACTTGCAAGGTTAAATTACCTACTCTGGTTATCCAGTCCTAGATTATAAAATAGAAATATATAGTATCTGATTTCTTTTACTGCCTGACCTACTATTTATACAATATATAGTGTATATTGTTTTCCATGCTTCCTAAACTAAAATGAGAATTATTTTGTATCAAACATGTCCAGAGTGAAAATGTCAATATAGCCATCTCCATGACACTGTGACACACCTTGCTATATTGCCTGATGAGAACTGAAGCACGTGGGAAGGTAATGGTCTAGTGCTACCTAGAGCATGACATACAGTTCACATCCTAAGGAAAAATAAGTTTGGATTATTGTGATTCAATATTTATTCTGGACTTAAGCCTTCCAAGATCTTGTTTTGTCTCTCAGTCTCTCTGATGTCAAAATTTGCCAGTAAGTGGCTGGAAACATCAGGATAATACATGTACTTGAATGCAAGTCTCTCCCTTTGGTATCTCTGTCATTATTCTCATGGAGCTAAGCTTAGAGCTATTTAGGACTGTCTCCTGTAGCATTACCTTTTCATAACACAACTCACAAATTAACAAGCTGAAAGATAAGCTGTATTTTAGGTGAGTCACATAATCTTTTTTCTGAAATGAAAGGAATTCTCCAGATGCACCAAAAAGACTTATGTATTAGGTTATACTAGGAAGATTCATGGACTCTAGCAAATTCCTAGCCTAGAGAAAATAATATGGGACTTTTTTTTTTTTTTTATCTGCTGTCTGAAGAATTAAGGAACTGATGAATAAATGACCATGTTGCTCAGACTCAGTGACAAACTTAAAAAACCAAATGGATTAGAATTACTAGTTGTGTTCCTCAATGCACTCTTAGACTGTACTAAAATCCAGCAAGGGGTATAGGCACCCTGTCTATAGTACTAAAAGCAAAAATTGCACTAAAGTCTTCATAAGAGTTATAATCAGATCTTAAATATCAAGACCTATGGATTTTTTTCAGTGAGGATTCACATCTTTAAAATACTTCAGCTGTACCTCAGAGGTATGTCATGTGCAAACATACATGAAATCTGAACTAGCATTATAGCTCTGATGTCAACGGGCAAGGCCACAGTAAAACTGGCCAAGTTGATTGGATGCTGATAACCATCAGGTGTAATTAGAAATGGAAACTACATCACTGGGAAAGAAGACGACTGAATGAGAAGCATGGTTTTCTTTAAGCATGCCTTTTAACAGAACAGGTGAAATTCAAAGTCTGGAAGAGAGAGCAGTGTTTAGCCGGCAGGTCTATGTATCTTCTAGAGACTTCAGCCTTTATCAAATGTCACAGTATTGAAAAGATGTTATTACCATGAGTTACACTTGTTCTCCCAAGATCTTTTACATTCTTGGAAGAAACATTGATTTGGATGTTCAGAAAGAAATATGACAGAGGAAAGAATAAGACTATCTTTTTGAGTAACAGAATAACGAGATTGGAAAAGATGGGTGTAAAATAAGCATGAATCTCAACTCTCTGTCTTGGTGGAGACTATCTTAGTGGATATTAGATTATTTTCCTTCTATCAGTGGCAACTTTACAGTTAAGATAATTCCCTTTCTTCACTGCTGGCATCAAATCATACTGTCCAAATGTGCTGCAGGGCTTTGTGGTCAAACCTGAAGAGACTTTCCGAAGAAAAATTCTAGTTTGCATATTGCCAACATGAGTATATTCTATGGGCTGAAATAAAATACTTGTCACAGGCTTGCATTTCACATGAACTACCTTTTCCTCTTTAGCCTTGACTCCTAAAGCTGCTTCTGCAGTCAGCTTTACTATCAGCAAGCTGATTTAGAGAAGTTTATTGTTGTGTTCCTGCAGTCACACAGGAAATATTGCACCCCCTCTGTCCCAGAAGTGTGATCCCCTTTTCACAGTTAGCAGTGCAAGGGGAAGAACAACTTCTATGTGTCTGACTGAGAACAGTGATTCACAAATTCTAGTCCTATTCCTCTAGAATAAAAACTAGTATCACCCTGCAGCAGCACCTGCTTCTGGAACATTTTCGGTCATCTCCAAGTTGGTATGCTGCCTTTTCTGGTTTGGCTGGTAACCTGAAGTGGTGCTTATATTTATGGTCAAAGTAAAGCTTTCAGTGCACTGTAACAATCATATATCCAGTCATTTCTCCTAGTCTTCAATCCAGACTTGGGGTTTGCATCATGCATAGGACACACCTCTTCACATCTTTCTCTGAAGTTGTTATTGTGACTGGCTGGTATTGACTGGACAGCTTTTTCCTCTCTGACTGGTAGTTAATCTTTATCAGCTTAAGGGCTTCCCTTAGCCTGCAACCGCTCAGGTAAACTTCCATTGACATTTTCTGGTATTTCCAAAAGGAAATCTGGCCTGGTAACACTAAATATGAGTGAACTGCAAGATTTGTTATCAGCAGAAAAATTTTCAGAATGCAAAGTTTTAGCATGGTCATCTGTTTTGCACTTGAAATGGTGACGGCAGGGAAACAGAATGAGCTGTAAAATGCATAGATATATTTTCTGTTTTCTACCTCTTAACCTTATTGATAAATTTTGGAATGTCTTATGGTTTTTACCATATGTTTTCATGCTCTTCAACCTATTCAATTCCATGTGGGAGCAGCACCTTGGCATGTGTATTCAGCTTCATCCTATGGCACACAAGATTTCTTCCAAGACTTCTGGAAACACAACTGTGGCTCTAGAAATTCTTAAAGTAATGACAATTTATCTTGTAAATATGAATCCTTTAAATGAAATATTAGCTACACTTTTCAATCTAGGACTGGGATCTATGTCTCATCCATTTCTTAATCTGAAGATTTAGGTAATCTAAGTGGTGCTGGAATAGTTTACTTGTCAGATACTCCAGTCCTAGACTGTGAATAGATATTGCTAATGGTTGTTTCCGAAAGGCTGGAAGATCATAGTTACTCAAAAACACATTCACAAAAAAGATGGAAAGGACTTTAGATTGAGTGAACCTGTTTCAATGCATACATTCTGCTAACAGCAATAGCAGAGGATCATTTTAGAGTAACGTAGGACTTTAAACACTAGTGAAAAAATGTTAAATCTGTAACAGTTGTTTGGCAGGTCTGGTTGGTTGTGCAGTGAAAGTAGCTTAAGACAAGTTTAAGCAAGCCATTTTTGGTTTGCCACTTCTTTTAGGCACAAAGCAGTAAGCAATGTACAGGCACAATGAGAATCATGAAACAATGAACAAATAAAATCTGTCAATGGGCTGAGAATGGATGTAAAACTGTCTTTACGAATCATCTCCATCATAGCGGCTGAACAATGTGAATTTCCAAAGCTATCTTATTCATGCTGTTTTATCTAGTTTGAAACATTATCTCTTACTGTCTCCTGATGCAGAAACTTTTCTGCAGAATGACCTTCAGAAATAATTTGTCTGAAACTTTGATTGGCTTTAGGTCATATAAAATGATAGTTACAAGAAAATATGCTGGATAAATTACTGCTAGACATATAGAAGAACCAGTGGCTGTCCTGGTACTAGAAAAAAAAAAAAAATCTGATTTTCTCATTTGAAGGCAACTGTCTAAAGATTAAATCTGTGTGAAGAGTTTCTCTTCAACAATTCAAACTATGCCTGCAATTTTTAATACACCTTGTTATTTTGTTGATTCATCAGATTTCTTCCTGTCTTAAACTGTGGCTTTCTCTTTTTATACGTAGGATGATGAGTTGTCCTTTTTTAACTAGACCATGGAATGGATTTATTTCCTGCAGTAGGTTTTGGTGAGGATATTAAGTTGCTGGATTGTCGTGGTAACAAGAAGTAAGTAGTAGCTGATGGAATAGCAAGACAGGCTTGTATTAAGTTTGCTATCAATATACACAAATGCATTAGATTTTGAACATTTACAGTTCCTTTCATGGAATAATACTGTGAGGTAGTTTATGTTACATAGAATATTTACACTTTGTGGATTATAAGAGGTAATAAATTTCAGAGGAACAAGTGCTTTTTTTTGTATGTTGAGAACAATATGATTGTACAACTAGTGCAGCGAACTTTTCTCTGTCTGACATTGAATTGAAGTGTGCAACTCTTTGTGAAGGAGGGGCCACCTTTCATGAGCTCTACTTGGTGACAGAATCATTTGCAGGATTCCTTTTCCAATCATCAACATGGCCAGCAGCTCATCTATCTGCTGGTTAAGGTCTTCTCTGCTTCTTTCTTTCCACTACATAAAACCATAAAATATCTTCTTATATTTTCTTTTCTGGATATAGAAAAATAAAAATCTGCTTTCAACAGCTGTTCAAAACTCCATGTGCTTGTGAAAGTAATGTCTGATAACACCCACCACTGTGAAAATAACTGTGGTAAATTCAGTGTGGCATACCTGCTAATCCAAACCAGGTGAACATGCAAGTTCTGCTAAGCCATAGTGTTTGATATCATACCTGTTCTGCAGTTCTTTTGGAACAAGGAATGTTTCAGCTAATCCCAGAAGTACAGTTGTTGGTTCATCCAAAACCCCCATCAGACACAGGATATGAGCCTTGCATTGATCTGTAAAGCAAACATTCAGATAGGCAAAATAAAAAGCTACTTAACCATCTTCTAGAAAAAATAAAGGCAAATCACATTTTCTCTTTGTCTAAGGTAGAGAGGAAAAAAACTGAGAGAGGAAACAAATTAAAAGATAAACTAGAGCCATAAACACTTTACATAGAAGCTGTGAACAATGATATTCTGTGCAATATATGTAAAAGAATGTAAATGGTTTTGTGTTACTTTCCTAAGTTTACACTCCTGGATGGTTCTATGAGGCACATCTTCTAGGATCATTTCTGCCCAAAATCTTTATTCTGATGCACTGTCAGCTTTGAAATGAGGAGGACCTGCTCTGTCCTTCCTAACTTGTTAGTACAGTGTTGCATTTGTCTCTTGGACTGCCAGTCCTGTAAGAATTCCCACAACAAAATATTTACTCCAGCATTTTACCTAGTAGAAGTGAGACTATTAAAATGCAGGATTTATCTTTACTGTCTCACAGTGGCTAAGTAAACAGAACATTGTATTTTCAGAAAGGTGACACACTGCTAAACAGTACTAATTTTTACTGCTGAGAGTAATTAATTATTTCTTCATAAGTAGAACTTTTTCTCTTACAGTAAGTTGTAGATGTCTATTGATACACCAAGAAAGTCTAACTGATGCTGTAATTGTGTGTTTACAGGCTGTGTTGCAAGTTCTTTTCTATGTCATCCTCTACACAGTTTGAATTCTAAGAATCCAACAGTAAAATATTTTCTACAAGCTACATATAATTCTTGGTGCACAGATCCTGTGTAATGGAAATTTCCACTGAAATCTATTTTAACTACAAACAGTTTCTATTAAAGGTCATAAGAACAGACACAATTAACCTAAAAGATATGACATAAAATGCAAAAAAGTCTTTTTTTGAAAAAGTAACCTGCCCTTGCAAGAGACAGTGTCTTTTATTTGCACACAGGAGAATGGAGAACCACTTCAGAGACCCCAGGCAGCACTGAGATAAAATAGACAACAAAGCGAAAATCTGAGGACAAGTTTTATCTCTAATCTTTAGAGTAATTGTTTAGCAAAATTTTCATATGAACATGAAAAATCTTTTACAACCTCATATTTTATTTCAGAGTCTTGTTAGTGTGACCATTTGAACAAAATTTCATTTTGTCTGGAAGCCACAGTTCCTGCACATGTACAGATGGACTCTGCAGCATTGACAGAATCCAGAGTTTTGCATTAGACTTGCTGCTACGAAGCGTATTCTGTTTGCAACTTTGCAGTAAGTGCTATGGATACATTGACAGCCTGTGTATAGATCGATTGTATAGGACAGTAGAAACGGATCTCAAACATGCTACGATGCCTGCTCTTCAGGAAGCAATTACACAGTTTCTGCTTAGAAAATCCAAAGCAGAAATATAGCAACATTATTTTGACCACACGGCAAAATTAGTATCTAATATTTCCTACTTGTTTCCACATGATGTCTTCTGTTTCTCTCCACCAATCCTGACTTGTCAACTCATTCATCACCTATAACTGTTTTTTTAATATCATAAGCTGTGGGGTTTTTTGTTGTTGTTGGTTTGTGGGTTTGTTTTTTTTTTTAGGGGATTCTCGTATATTACGCATTTCTACACTACCTAGAATAGTTCAGACCAATATACCTGAGTTTTTTATACGCATCCAAGTACAAGCCACTCTTTGAAATAACAATGAAGCTTTTATCATTGCTCTCTTTTCAAAACTAACTTTCAAAACTGGGGCTTAATATTATAATATTTGCAGGTAATACGGATCTTTATGTCAGTGTGGGCCCATTTCAGTACTATATCAGCTGAATTACTCAGGAGCACTTAGCAATGGACAATTTGTGATTTTTCATTTGTTCACTATTATTTGGAAACAGCAAGATATTTATCAATAAAAAGGCCAGTGAGTTAAATGTCTAAAGCCTCATAAATCAGTTAAAAAGAATCAGCTCTGATCTTTAGTGGATCCAATTCCCACTTCATTAATTGCTAATTGTCCTGACAATAAAAATATCAGTTTGAATAACAAGAAGGGAATTACAATAACTGCTCAAATGTCTGTTCAGATAAGCATGAAAAAACTTGAGTAACTTACCATGAAAATTAAAGTAAAAATGCATTCAAAATCTCTTGGCATAAGTATTAAGCTAAAACTGGTTTTCTTCATGACAAAGAATATTATACTCCACGGAAAGTGCTTACAACAGGCAAAAATTATCTCTGCTAACAGCAGAGTAAAACACATTGTGATGATCACCCTTGTAGTCTGGATATTTCAGCTAATTTTCTACTGTCATGGTAATAAATATTTAATTGTGTGGAAAGAATTGTGTGGAAAAAATAGAATTTAATTAGATTTGCATCATCCAGGAACTTTTTTGCTATTATTTTTAATTTCTGCTGTCTGAAGCAGCTCACAAACCTTACAGCACAGTTGAGCCTAATTTTTGTGAAATTACATTTCAGCTCCCTATTTAAATGTGAAAATCTATATTAATGCCATATTTGGAGTGAGGATTTACACAGTGACAACTTCAGAACATCTAATGTTATGTTCACATAATAATACTTTTCTTATACACTAACCTAAACTACTAATACATAGTTGTTTTAAAGTCCAGAAAGGAGCTGCCTTTTCAAATTCAATTCAGAGATTCTTGATTCTTCACTGATCAACAAAGATACTGATGCAAGTTCTTGGGGAGATGATAAACCATTGCTGAAGTCATCAGTTCAATTTGCTGTGGGAAGTAAACCCCATTTCCAAGTGTGGCAAGATTTCCACTCCTGTTCAGTGTGAAAGCTTTCATGATGAATTCAGGGCGAATAATTTCTCTCTACTCCTCTCTACTGGAGTAACAGCACATCCTCTCCTTGAATCTGACATCAATTTGTTCTCTTAAAGAAAACAAATATATCTTACCTGGGCCTCTGTTCCAAATACCACTGCATGTATGGTGGCTTAAGACACCAGTCCTTTAAAAGACCACCTAAGAGAGTACAGATGTTGGACAAAACTTTTCTGGAGAGCCAGTGAAATTCAGTACACATGTTGTCCCTCACAACCATTCATCTCAGGTCTCATTTTCTTTCTACAACCAAGGCTATATATTCAGCACAGTGAAAGCCGGTCAGTGACTCTGACTCACTTATTTTAATGCCTCTGGCATTTGGACTCGGATTTTCAGATTGTCAAACTTGCAGACTCATGAAGAAGCTGTAGCTGCAGCACATAAGGTTTGGGGAGAAAAGTTTCTATGTTTCTTTTTTTCTTTTCTTCCCACCTCAGATCTTGAGTATACATAATCACTAGCTCCAGAAAAGCATTTTAACATCATTTTGCTGTTCAGTTATCAGGTTACGTTCAGTTCAGAAGCCAGCATTTCTTATCTCAGCATCTTCCTGGGCACAGCTTGCAGTCACAAATTGAAAAATGCAAAGTAACAGGCATTGTTTGTCTTTAGAAAATATTCATTATTCCTTTTTGCTCTTGATTTAACAATGTGTTTTCATTTCACAGTGTTATTCTGTTTCAAACTACGCCCTAGGGGCATATTTAAATAGACATCTCTAAGCTTCAATATGAACACAGAAGTAAAAGAAGGCAGTTTATTTCTTTCTCTGGGATCATGCAGTCCAAAATCACACCAGAAGGCAGACAATCACCAACACAATCGTGTTAGCCATGACTTTATCTGGCTAAGTCTTACAAACCCCCAAGGACAGGGATGTTATTCCCTCTCTGGAACACCACAAGATCCAGAGTTATACCACACTCCTTGTGAAATGTTGAGAAGACACTGGACTCTCACACATAGCAGCAAGTTTCAGAGCCAGAAGGCCTGGACAGATGACTTCAAAGAGTAGTCAGCACTCTGTGTGCTTGCCTGCTGGCAGTTTTATCTGTCATCTTTTTTTTTTAGGAATTGTCCAAAAAAGTGCTTTTCTAAGAATAAATTTAGAATAATCTCATTGTTAACCCACTGAAATTTAAAATGGAGGAAAAAGAGGAAATTTACCGAGCTACGTGTAAGGAAGACATGCAACTGCAGAAGTACAGGACCAAAATAAGTTTTGAGACCAATTTTGACTTTCTTTTTTTCTATTAAATTCTCTTTTAATCTCACTTCAATCAGGAAGGTTAGGCATTTGAATCAGAAGTGCTACAAACTCTGCTGCACTACAAATAGGGCAAGCAACAGTTTCAGTATATATATGCTTGTTTTTCAGTCAAGAATAATGACATCTTAATGGTGTGTTTTGGGGTTTTTTTTTTTGCTCTTGTTGAAAGTGAACAGAATCCTACTCAGATTGTTTACAGAATAAGAGAAGAGAATAATTTATTTCTAAGTACTTTTGGCATCATCCCTTTTGCAGTCCCATGTCAGTGAAAGTTAGTGGATGAGAAGAGGGAAAATACAAGAAGTGAGATCTACATCTGAAAGAGGCAATCTTGGGTGTCCTGTTAAAGGTGGGATATTCAGTACAGAAGATGGGTAATAGGCAAATTTTTTTAGTGTCAGAGGCTAATGCAAGGCTTGAATGGTGAATGATGAATTAAAACAAGCACCAGTTAACTTTAGAAACACCAATGCCAGACTGTGTCAAGGGCCATCTTGTGTAGTATTTATTCATGCAATGAATCTCTCTAATTCTGTCCTTGTCCATAGAGAAATCACTTTCAGTTGTACTGCCTGGATGAATTCAGACATTGCACGGCAAGTTAGCAAGCACATCAGAATTAATAGCTTATTTGCAAGTGTCAAGCAGCAAACAGTGTAAGCATCATCCTTAGCATTGATCACAACTAGACAGCACATTTCTCAAGCAAGTTTAATACACCTATGGTAGCTGCTAGGTGTTAACAGTATTCTAAGCACATGCAAATAAAAACACATGAACTTCTATGCTTTAAAATAATACCAGTTTTCCTAGGCCTAGGGAAGGCTAACATACCTAAAAGTTTTACATTTGGGTCTCACCCGGGATTTTTGCTGCCAACTAAAACATCAGTAGTTTCAGGTTTTGATCTTTATAGATTTAAATTTGCCCTTAAAGGAAACCATGCACTGAGCTCTCTCTCAAGATTATGACTGAAATATTTAATTGGAGATTCTTACAATTAAGATAACATCCTGATAACACTCTTCACAACAACTGAAATGCTGACAAACCTCCAACTCAGGCAATACAGCCTGTACCTTCACTTTGACTGGCATATGCATTCTACGCTCATTTTGATAAGGACAGTTGTCTAGTGAAGTCATATGTTTAAAAACTACATTTCCTGTCACGAAAAACTTAATTTCAATAAAGAATAAGATTACTGGATGAGGTGGCTTAGAGTGTTTTAAGGATTATTCTGATAATACAGGATTCCAAAATCACTGCTATTAGGAGCTTTTTAAGATGCCTAGTCCACATTTGATTTCCATCTATGAGCAGATATATATGCCTTACCAATGAAGGCAGGAAACATATTTTCCTCCAGTAACTATAGAAGTCAAAATCAATTTTTCCCAGCACCATTTCATATTCTCTTGATTGACTTACCAAGACAAAGTGCCCAACTCCCGTGTGTTTCTTCAGCTGCATGGCAAGATTTCCCTGTCCATTTTGCCCCTGAGGAAGAGTTTGTATTGCACCTCAGTAGACTTTTTGTTCCTTGAACAACTTGAGGACAGAACTCTCTCCTTGAACTGACATGCAATGTGTATTGTCAACTTCAAAGGATCAAGTTCCTGGTACATTAACTTCTTTCTTCTAAGTGTAGAACACAAAAAGGGCTTGAAATGCAGAAATGACAAACATAGCCATAACTCAGAGACAAGGTGCAAGTGTTCAAATACCACTGCATCCTCTTAAACCAAGAAGGATGTGTATTCCAGGACAAAAAGCATCTTAATGTGCAATACCTGAGTGTTGTTTGACATGCCAGCAGAGTATTCCAGTTCTATCCAGCGTGTGCATATCCCAGTGTTGACATCATGTGCTATATCAGCACGTGGGGATGAGCAGTGTTACCATTTTCTGCCAAGACACGTTTGCTGGATGGGACTGGTATATAGAAAACCAAATCCATTAATCTGCATGGTTTTCTTACACATACCTATTCACTAGTAAGCAAACCTCAGATCATATTTTCTTTCTAGAGCACAAATTATATCAACTTCAGTAGAGTTTGGTTGATTTCCAAATATCCTTATGATGATTTCTCAGTTTTGAAGAAAAACTGACATGAAATATTTACTTGCCATGTCAACAGAAAATACCACTGAGTCACTGGGTACAGGTTTTGTTGCATTGTCAGGCTTGCTCTCTTTCTTTGAAATCTGTTGTTTCAAAAGGTCCTACCAGTGCAAAATAGAAGAGAGTCACATAATATTCACTGTTCTAATATATCAAAACAGATTCAGTACCAGTACTCCTACATTTCTTCTTTAGGTCTCTGAAAGCCCTGTTTCTCATATAGTAGTTAATACATCTGGCTCATCCCAGGTCCCAGACTCTCCAATTTACAATACAAAAGTTAAAAAAATATTTTTTTTTCTACCAAATTTTCTTTGTTTTCCATAGAAAGATGACCTCACAAAGTCCGCTCTGTACACTCACCTGGCTAAACTGACTGTCACAGTTTGCTGTGTCTGTTAACCTATTTGCACTTTGAAACTATTAGTGCCAACTTCTTTGAAATACTTCTTTGAACATTAAGTTCCTGGACAATACGTCCATTAGATCCAATGAAGCACACTCTATTTATTTTGCCCACTCTTTTTTCTTTCCTTTTGACTAGATTCTCTGTTTTATTTTCATCTCACAAGTTTTCAGATTTCTCAGAGATTAGTTAAAATGCTTCCTCAAGTAAAATATCCCTTGCCCTAATAGAAATTATGTTTATTTCTATATTTTTGAGTCCCTTTTATTGAACAGTTGCTCAGAAAAAAATATTCACTTCTTCCTAAATCAATGAATGTTGGCTTTTTACCTACTATAGTGTGAGGAGGATAGGGGAAATACAAGTATTTTGACAGCCTGTGTGGCAACTTATGGAGCCACAGTTTTCCTTACATAGAATGGATTATGTCTTCCAACACTACTAGAATTTTCTCCTACTGTTGCGATGGAATTTGAATTTTCCTTTAACTAACTTGGTTAATTAATGGCACAGTATTCTTTCTCAAGCATCATGTGTCTATACCATAATGTGCTGTTCTTGTACTAAGGGTTATTAAGGCTCTGTCATAATCACAAGTAATCCTTAACATATTTTTGAAGCATTGTGGCTCATTTCATTCTATCACCATTACTCACCTATCAGATGTCAAATCAGTGGTCTTTCTAAGCTGTTCTAACTTAACTGAACAAATGACAAGTCTCAATTTGCATGGGGTCTCTTACCATCTCATGAGAAGTAGACATTTAGCCACAGAATGGGGAAGCATATCACCAGAACTGGGAACAACATTTTAGCTGGCAAGCTGGCAACACAAAACATGAAGAAGAATGTTTTTTGAGAGACATTTGTAATTATGAATAGAGGGAAAGAATCAGAGCAGATCTGGTAGTACACTGAGAGCTCAAATTACTTACTTGTGACGGGCAAGGATTTAACTGAAACGTAAGGACATAGGAAGAGAGTAAAAATTCTCAGTAATTAAGTTTTCTTCTGGGGTTCATCAGGTATTAATTTTCTTTACAAAAAATAAAATCATAAAACATTAAAGGATCAACATAAGGAAAAATGGGACACGAGCTGTATGCACAAATATTGATATTTTGGCTGGTAAATAAGTGTTTTCTTTAAAGAATGAAGTTTACAGATAACTTTTAAAATACCCCGGTAGTAATAAATAATACTGTTTCTTTATAATTCACATCTCTCTTCCTCCAAATCATGACAATTTCTTGTACTTAGTTAAAATTCAAAAGCATAAAATACTCTTCTCAGAAACACCCCTGCTGTGTGAGCAATATCTTTCATATCCCTTCTCCCTAATCAGGACAAAACAGGTACAGTCTTCCCAAAATCTAGCTTGTAACTTTCCAAACACCTCTGCAGGTCTCCAGAGGTGTGTACCCTGAATTAGTAGCAAGTGCCAGACACTCGGCTCATATGTGCGATGTATTTTCAGATATTTCCTTCTTTTTGTACATACACCTTAAAAACATCAAGGTGATCTCTCAATTTCCTGCATGGACAGATATAGCAAATCCTTAATATGAAAAACTCCTGCTACTTGGACTCTTACAGCAGAATACAATGGTCTGCTTTTACCTAAGACTTGTCTTCATCTTATCTTTTATTTCATATCCACAAAGGAAATTCAATTTTGAGGGCTAGAAATATATTTTGGGGTGAAAAAAGAATTCACAGGTTTTCAGGGAAGAAATGTTTTATCATAGAATCA
>NW_010240284.1:0-3051 GCF_000690775.1 Eurypyga helias | reverse complement strand
GCTGGAGTTAAACCACGACATGAGGAAAAGGTGGCAACTTTTAACAGTTAAATCATTTCGTATGTATGGAAGACAATGGTGTTCATGGCTGTTCTTACATAGGTTGTTGTAGGGAGAGCATGGAGCATGTTGAGGGATATTTGAGGGGAGGACAGGACTGTCTGTTCAAGGAAAGAGAGAGATGGCCAGATCTCTCAGAGATATGGTAGATAACTGTGCTGACAGTAGCCTGGAGTGTAGCAGTGAGATAGAGACATGCGGATTGTGGGAAGTGTGGTCAAATAGGCTAAGGAAGAACAGGTTAGTGGGAGAAGGAGTGCTGTAGGGAGAGGATGGAGTAGTAGGGGAGCATATGATTGGCTTGCTAGTTTGAGAGCGAGGAGAGGTATCATACAAAAGCATGAATGCAGAGTCTTAAATTAAGGACCAGTCTTCCTAAAAATAGGCAAGGACACCCACTTCCTCTTTTACATAGTGGATTTTGGAGGTTATCTCTGTTGAGTGAATGTGGTAACTACCAAAAGCCATGTTTTTGAGGCTATGTAGATTTTTTTTTAAAAAAAGAAGGCTGCAGAGTAGACTTAGCTAATTCTGTGGTTCCACCCTTGCTGTGTAAACATGCTCACTTTCGGATTTCAGTTTCCCTGGCCGATGAACTTTTCCTTTCTCAGTGTGGAAGCATGCAGTCCTTCCATTTTAATTTTCTCCTGCAGACCTTTATGTAATACAGCACTGGGCAACTTCTCAGTTGAAAAAGCCTTAGAAAATTCATAGTTACACTCAGCACAGGGCACTACCACGGGCAGTTACTGGAGAACCCAGAGAGGGTAGCAATTTTATAGTGTACCACAACTAAACACTGTGTATTCCTTAGCCCTGCATTCTTGCCAAGTCCTGAAGACTGACCGAAGTTGTCTTGGACAGTGCAGCTTCAGACAAAGTTGGACTGATACACAACCAACAGGCTTTGCTTCCTCCCTTTGCCATCCTAAAATTATCCCCATCCCCTGAGACCACCAGGTAGTTCTGTCCTCTTTTTCTCTCTTCACTTTTTAAATTCTTGAGGCAGGGATCATCGCTTTCTCTAGTGCTCTTCCCTTCCATTTCTTCCCCAAAACTGAGAACACTGTCAGAACGGTTAAAAATAAAAAAAAGTAAGAAGAAAGAATACAGTAGCAAATATTCCCATTTCAAATAGAATCATTAACATAGCACAGTTATCCTTCAGCTACTGGCAGCTGCAAATGGAACAGGGACATGTCAGTGTTCACGTCTACTGATCTCATTATACAAACCACTAAGAGGAGCAAGGGAATACATTTGAAGACCTTTCATGTGGTTCACGCGACAGGGGAAATTCATTCTTTGATACTCCCTTGTTCAGTATATCTGTCTAAATTTGTGCCTGCCCCTCAAAAGGCAAGGCTGTAAAAATATTAGAGGATTGTTGAAAGGGATTGGAAAAATGAAAAAAGGCTCTAATTAAAAGGACAAAAATATACTTGGAAAGTGTTTCTCAGTATTTTTAAGTTCAAAACCAGACCACCTATCCACATGTCATTAAAAGTCAGATTCAGTTTTCACACAGAGAGCCTGATACCAGGTTTCTACCTGTCTAGACAAATGCTTATTACTTTGATTGCTGTATTGCCGAGGTGCCCAACAACGACCAGTTGATACTTGTGTTTGTGACCTGGTGATCTTGGTAGGAAAAGTCAGCAGGCCCCGTTTTTACATTGTTAATGAAAGCTCAGACGTCAATTGATTTGTTCACAATTGCTTGGAATGCAAGACACAGTCCCTGTCTCTGGAATTCCATGTCATCCACTAAACATTCTTTCCTTCAGCTTTTTTTTTTACATTTTCATTTCAGCATTGTTGTCTCTGTGCCTTGCTGACTCGCTCTTCTGTTGGCAGGACCAGGATGTTACGTAAGAACTGTGGTAAATACAGGATAGAAAGCGAAGTTGATACTAGCCAAACTTTATCTTTTTGAGTAGTTGTGGCAGGTAAAGGCTTGAGAAAAAAGGTACCAAATCCTGACAGAATCTACATGGAGTCCAGGTAAATAGGTGTCAAAAAAACCCAATAGCTGCATGTAATTCACTGCCTTCAGAGTATGACATTGTATAGGGCACAGTATATACCGATGACATGTAGCCCTTTACATTTCAGGCTGCAAAAGAACTAGTTTTATTTTGGCTTTGTTTTCTTTCTCTGTTAGAAACTTCAGTTTGTTAAGTCCCTGCATGTTGATTCTTGCTCTCCAGAGAATTAATCTGCGTAGTCCTTACTTTCACAGTGTTTCCATCCTAGGGGGATATACTTAAAGTAGAAGGACATAAATTGAAATAAATTATAAATTGAAATCAGGGAGGTTTAGATTAGATGTCAGGAAGAAATTCTTCACAGAGAGGGTGGGGAGGCACTGGAACAGGTTGCCCAGAGATGTTGTGGATGCCCCATCCCTGGATGTCTTCAAGGCCAGGCTGGATGTGGCTTTGAGCAACCTGGTCTAGTGGAAGGTGTCCCTGCCCATGGCAGGGGGGTTGGAACTAGATGATCTTTAAGGTCCCTTCCCACCCAAACCATTCTATGATTCTATGATTCTGTGACATGTGTGCATGGCCACTTTGATGGGAACTCCGAGTTATCATCATTAATAGCTATGTAGTTCCCTTCAGAATTCACTTAGTCATTTCATTTTAATTACTCACTTGGAAAAAGACAGTGCGCTGGATAGCTTTGAATCTAATTAGGCTAGTAGCTAGTAGTAGAAGATGTACAACTACAAATAGAAATTAAAATTATATTTCGGTCAATAGGGGTACTAGTGTTTGAGGTAATGCACGAGGTTTCGTAGTGCTCCTCATACCGAATAAAATAATCTTAAAAAAACACAAAGAACAAATGCCTGAGGTTAAGCCATGTTTTTCAGAATTTAGCCATATGTTGTAAAATTGAATTAAAAACTTTACAGAGAGAGGAACTGGCCTGTAAAGGTAAGAATTAAGTGTGTATATAGAAGGAAAATAAATAAATATATTTTAT
>NW_010240283.1:0-6329 GCF_000690775.1 Eurypyga helias | reverse complement strand
TTCTATGATTCTATGATTCTATGCGCAAGCATTCGGCGTTCCTCGGGAACGTGCGCCGCGCTGGGCGATACCGCACCACTGTGTGCCTCTCTGAGCCAGAGAGCGTGAGGGGCTGCTGTCCTGCAAAGGAGCATAAAGGTCAGTACATCTGAAAAACTTCAACCGTTTCCTGTTGCACGATGACAGAGCAGCATCAAACACATCTCCAGAAATGCTGTTATCGACCGGCAAGCCACAGCCAGGCCGAACAGCAGCCTTCCACCCCTTCTGCAAGAGCATCTGAAAAGCCTGTAAAATAACCTGACCTGAGATGGAATTATTTTTCAAGAGGTTAACTATACCAGTGTCTGATTTATCCAAGTGCAAGAAGAAACCCACATTTTCCTTTTTTTTTTTTTATGGGCTATTCTATGAGAGCTCTGAAATGTCCTTTTTTGCACATAGCAATGAACTAGTGCATAGTCTTAAAATTCGTGCTCTGTAATAAGCATGCCACTGTTTTGACCAACAACAGACGTAAGCGTAGGGCAAACATCCCAGCTTACGGATCAAGCCTAAGAAGAAATGCTTGAAAGCAAAATATCATAGAATCCCAGAATGGTTTGGGTTGGAAGGGACCTTAAAGATCATCTAGTTCCAACCCCCCTGCCATGGGCAGGGACACCTTCCACTAGACCAGGTTGCTCCAAGCCGCATCCAGCCTGGCCTTGAAGACATCCAGGGATGGGGCATCCACAGCTTCTCTGGGCAACCTGTCCCAGTGCCTCCCCACCCTCTCTGTGAAGAATTTCTTCCTGATATCTAATCTAACCCTCCCTGATTTCAATTTGTACCCATTACCCCTTGTCCTGTCACTACAGGCCCTTGTAAAAAGTCCTCTCCCAGCACCCTTGTAGCCCCCTTCAGCTACTGGAAAGCTGCAATGAGGTCTCCTCGGAGCCGCCTCTTCTCCAGGCTGAACAAGCCCAATTCTTGCAGCCTTTCATCATAGGAGAGGTGCTCCAGCCCTATCTGGGAGCATCCTCCGGTGTGCCGCGGCGCTCTCCCGCACACGGATGAAGTTGCTCGTTTCACTTAGGCCTCTTCAGCCAAGAGTTAAAGAACAGGTCGGGAGCTCACGGCATGACTACATTAACTTAACGCTGTTAGGTCAAACCTCCTGTGTAAGGCGTGTGTCAATGAACCAGGGAAGCAGATCCCAGAATTCTCACAGCCTTTAGGATGCTGCTTACGAGGCTTGCGGGGAGCAGGTCTAATCCAGCGCTAGAAATGGAGATTTTGCCGCTTTCTTCTGGTCTGCAAACAATGTGTCCAAGAATAAAAGTGCTCTGCATTTGGAAATCTAAACTTCACGGTTCACTTGTTCCTCGCTAGCTCCCCACAGATCATGAGAGGGACTTCACATTATTATGGTTACCAACTCTTCTGCACTATAGGAGAAGCGAAGGCTAAAAATCCATTAAGAAAAGAGGCAGATGTCTCACAGGAAGGGCTGCTCCAATAGAATAGGAGTTTTAGTTTAGTTAATTAGGTTGGATTAGGACAATAAAATGATTTATGGGAACACTTTAGTTTCCTTTGTTGGTAGTCAAGCTGACCGACACCACGCTGACGTGTTTAAAATTAATGCCAGCAGTGCCTTCATGAGTTAAATGCTTTCTTACTTGGCTGCCGGCCTTCAATTTCTTTTATAAAAAGAGAACACAAGAAACACTCAGGGACGTCAAACAAAAGATCTTGCAACTTAAAAGGAAGCTTTAGTTAGCAAGGAAGGAATCCTTTTAAAGCAAAGAACACATCACACTTCCACTGGATTTCTGGACAGACTGACTGCCAGAGCCAGACATTAGGTTACCTAAGAAAACACAACAAAAGCTCACAATCGTGACACACTGGTATTTTGCCCACATCAGAATTGTGGGTTCAGTTAGTAGGTTTCCCAGCAGATTATAACAAATGTCAATTCATGTAACGTTAACTAAAGACTGTTTGCAATTTTATTCTGTCTCAACTTAAACCCAACAGTAATTGACCACAATTACTGCTTCTGCAACACGGGATTTCAGTAACACTGAAAATTTACACTGACCTCTGGCTACTGATACAGCCATTAAATACAATTTTCCTCTAGCTTTTTGCAAAGAAAATAAGAGACATTATCACGGAAACCTTACAGGCTTCACGTACCTACAGGACGGGCTGAAAGGACTATACCAACCAGAATTACAGGCCCAGCTGTCCAACAAGCCTGCTGCCTCCTGCACAGCTCCCTACAAGTTCATCCTTCCATGATCTGCCACCGTTTCCTCATAAACCAACAAGCCTGCTGCCTCCTGCACAGATCCCTACAAGTTCATCCTTCAATGATCTGCCACCTTTTCCTCATAAGGATCTACATTGCAACTGCAACAACATCCGTGCACACATTTTTTGAATACCTAAGACCTTGTCCGTCTCTAATATTTCAGCTGTCCATACTCTCTTGACAACTCAGACTGTTAGCAAACAGGCAAAAAAGACCGAGAGGCAGCAAACACGAATAAATTAAAAGAATACGCCACCATAAAAGAAATTAAATTTTGTACACAGCACCTCGAGAGCATTTCTGACACATATTTTTAATACATACACTGATGTTGCAACTACCTACAGGCAACTTATTTCTTCTTCAGTAGGTGGTAAACTATAGAGCAGTGCCCATCTTCTGAAAAATGCCATTTAAGTGTAAAAGCATTACAAATTCCTTATTGGTTTTGGATAGTTTCATTAATTAAAGTGATTCAGGCACTAACAGACAGACTGTGGAAAAGTTACAAACGCACAAGTAACAACACATACTTGACATTTAAAGAAATAGTTTAAAACTCTGTGGCACCGACCGCAATGCCAGTCACAATAAACTGGTTGATGCCATGTAACTTGCAGGCCACCTCTCCTCAATCTGCTGTCTGCAGTGATTTGCAGTGATTTCCTCCCCCCTCCGAAACTCAGGGTACGCAGGCTCAGGGGTGATGCAGAAACAATTTCAGCAAACAGTCTAGTTTATTTACACTTCAAGCTTTCAAAGCATTCACAAGTTTGTTCTTACGTACCCTTTCATGCTGAGCTTGGAGATTTGAGGGGGAGTGGGCAGAAGGGACAACACATTTGTCTCTTCCACACGTCAAAGCCGCCTGCTACAAGTGCACATGTGAGGCTGTGTGCTACTACTCAAGCAATTTACCATTTATCAACTCAATGGCAAATGTTAAACCATTTTCTCCATTTGCTGAACTTGTCTCCGTGTGCAATTTTAGACAACCAGGAAACCCGCTGCCCTTTCTCCAGGAGAGCCATCAAAATATGCCATTCCCGTAATTCTCTGGTTTGGGTTTTGCAACAAGTAGGGAGGCGACAATCTAAACGTATTTCTAGTTAAGCTCCCTTATAGCTAGGTAGGGGTTAACTGACTTCATGCCATTACTCCAGGGAATAACAAAGAGTAGGCTACTCCTTGGACAAGTGAGTATTTAAAATGACAGTACATCTTGTTTAAATTTCACGGATTAAAGTTCGGTGGCCAAAACCATCACTGTTGCAGCCACTTACTAAACCCAAGTCCCACCTCACGCCTAGGACTCCTGGCCAGCTCTGGTAAAGCAACCCAAGTTGTTCCACTTAACTGAATGTATTAAAAGCAGCTCAAAATAGGTGCCAGTTTATACTAACAGGCACAGCTATATGATCCAGAGGCTCAGGAACTGTTTTGTGAATCACAAACTTTTGGTGGTTGTGAATCAACACTTTACCTGACCTGTGAATCATTTCCTCCCAATCTCACCTTCTAGCTTTTCTAACCCTTAAAACCTCCATTCTCCCTTTCCATTCTCTTCCATCCGTGTTCAGTAACATTATATGGCAAGTGATCTTTCACCCATCTTTGAAACAAAGTCTGTAGCTTTCCTCCTTTAGTCAGCTTGCTAAATTTCCTCCCCCCAAGCAGACTAGAGCTAGAGACAGCTCAGGCACAACACAAAGCTGCAGCAGCATCAGATACATCAACAACCCATAGCACAAATCATTCACCCCAAACACCATAATGCTCCTCCGGGCAAACTACTGCCTGCACATTGCTGCTACGCTTCCTATTGCCACTGCTGCAGGGTTGCTTGCTGTAGGCCTGTGCCGGGGACACATTTCACCCACTTTGAAAGCTAGAAAACACACATCTCTATCACTGTCCTGTACTGAGTTTCATATTTGATATATGTGACCCTAACTGGTTTATGAGCAACCATTTCAGATTGCCAGTGCATGCATATTCCTCTAAATTTTGCAGATCATATATTGGTAGCCAACAATATTTTATTCATACTTAAAAAAAAATAGTCATACTAC
Organism: Eurypyga helias; assembly: GCF_000690775.1. NCBI lineage: Eukaryota > Metazoa > Chordata > Aves > Eurypygiformes > Eurypygidae > Eurypyga > Eurypyga helias. Next base: position 1,952 of record NW_010240283.1, on the reverse strand, counting down.
AACTTCTCATTTACTCCACTTCATTCTCTTTTCATTATTGACCACTACAGAGTATATAGAGATCCACCTGCTGTGTTACAGGTTTAGATTTCCATGTACCTGTCGATACAGCTTACAATCAAATGACTAAGATACTTTTTGGAAAACACATCTGTTCCTCTTTCAGCTTCAACCCACCACGCAGTCATATCGTCATCGAGAAGATAAATGCATATGGGCATGAATTTGCAAAGTGGTTTTGCAGAGTATTTTACTGCCATTTGTTAAAAGGCAGCAAAACAGCCCAGAAAAAAGCAGGACTAAGAAGCTGAACATATTCCTGCCAGGATACCACTTTGGAACAAGACCTCTTACAATATACTGAGCCTTCCAGGTCCTCCATCTGCAAACAACAGGCAAGAAAATAAGAGATAAGCAGCTGAGCTCTGCTGAGAGCTAGTGTTCCTGGTCATGATGCTAGGACTTTGGTAGTGCTGAGGCTTACCAGCTCTGTAGGTAGTTCTCATCTCCACAGTTAAGAAGCCTAAGAAACCTTCTTGTTTAACAGCAAGAGAAGTTGAAGAGACCACAAGTCTATTGAAAGATTTTTCACAAGAAACAGTTCAGCTACAGCCACTTTAGGGAGAAAGAGACTAGATGAGGGACTGGAAAGAAGTCTACTATACCAGAGCTGTGCTGAATACAATATTTACTGTACTAAGATCACACAGTGAAGACCAGTAAGGCCTTTTCTGATGTGTGACCTTCTGAAAGCAAAACTTCTGACCCCCAAAACTCCTGGCATTGGTTCACTAAGGGTAGGATTTCTTCTTGAAGACTACAAGCCTGTAAATTTAAACATGAAGGCATAAACATGATTTTGTCACTGCAGCTGGAGCACATCCCCCAAAACTCTTGATACACCCACAAAAACATCAGTAATGAGAGAAGGATACAACAATGTTTGTAGCTGAACATTCTGGTGCCAACAGTCTACAATTCATTTATATACATCAGGAACAAAAGCAGCAGATGCCTGGCTACACTTATGTATTTGGATATGCCAAGCACACAAAATAGCCACAAATTAAAATCCTTAACTAAAAAACAGACAAAAAAAAACCCCCACCAGCTATAAAGTCCCCTCAAGGGCTTCTATCAATACACAGACTGAAAGATTTGTACACTCGGCGCATCAGCGGCGAATGCTTCTGTGAATCAAAGCGCCCATGAGCACCAATCTAAGCCTGCCTGCCAAAGGAGAGCACATAATAACAAGATGAGAAGCTGCATATCATTCTGTAGGTTCCAGAAACCATAAATTCAATCTGACACAAATCAATTTTACATTAAGACACCCAAAGACTGTCCAGACGGTTACCTTAACAGATCTGTTAAGCAGCTGCACAAAAATCTCTCAAGAAGGGGGAAAAAAGTGAACTTCCTCTTGCTGAAAAGCCATTTAGTCCTTATACAGAGCCGTTACATTTTATAAAGCCCAACAAAGGACAGAAGGTGCTTCCTAGACTTCACACTACAGCTAGAATATTGTCCTGATAAACCACTCTTTGACAGAACAAACCCAAAAGCAATCGGATTCTCTTCTATTGGTCTGAGATTCCTACAGAAATTGCAACAAGTCATCGCAACAAACTGGATTCTGTAGCATCTTCCTTCGTGGAGATTAGCAACACAGAAAAAAACCTGCAGAACAGTGCAATTGGTAGTCAAAGCAAGTCAGACAAGTTACTGACAGCCACTCGCAGAGAGAAAGCAGGTTAAGCCTAGCCTTAACAGAGCATCCTTACTGCACACTCTGGGAGTGGGAGGCACAGAAGGGTACATTTGGAGGATCTATCTCCTATATGGATGATGGTGATGGGCCTGACTAGCAGGTACGTAAATACTCAAGTAGAAATAGCATGGAAGTTAACACCATGCATCTTGCATGGGACCTGTGCTGTTTAACATCT
>NW_010240282.1:0-1935 GCF_000690775.1 Eurypyga helias | reverse complement strand
TCCTTCCTGACTAAACCCAGCACAATGCTTGGCAATGGCCCACCTCTCCAGCCTGTCAAGGTCCCTCTGGATGGCATCCCTTCCCTCCAGCGTGCCGACCGCACCACACAGCTTGGTGTCGTCAGCAAACTTGCTGAGGGTGCACTCAATGCCACCATCCATGTCACTAACAAAGATGCTAAACAGTACCAGTTCCAACTGAAGAACTGACCCCTGAAGAACGCTGCTCATCACCGGTCTCCACTCGGACATCGAGTCGTTGACCACCACTCTCTGAGTGCGACCATCCAGCCAGTTCTTTATCCACCGAGCGGTCCGTCTGCCAAATCCATGTCTCTCCAGTTTAGAGACAAGGATGTCGTGTGGGACAGTATCAAAAGCTTTGCACAAGTCCAGGTAGCCCATCCTTTATCCATCAAGGTCGTGACCCCATCGTAGAAGGCCACCATATTAGTCAGGCATGATCTGCCCTTGGTGACGCCATGTTGGCTGTCACAAATCACCTCCTCGTTCTCCATGTGCCCTAGCATGGTTTCCAGGAAGATCTGCTCCATGATCTTGCCAGGCACAGAGGTGAGACTGACTGGCCTGTAGTTTCCTGGGTCCTCTTTTTTTTCCTTTTTAAAAATGAGGGTTACATTTCCCCTTTTTCAGTCAGCGGGAACTTCACCAGACTGCCATGAGTTTTCAAATATGATGGAGAGAGGTTCCGCAGCCCCATCCGACAGTTCTTTCAGGACCCGCAGATGTATTCCATCAGGTCCCATGGACGTGTGCACCTTCAGGTTGGTTCCTCAGGTGTTCCCGAACCTGATCCTCACTGACCATGGGTGGATGAGCATCCCAAACCTGCTACTGTTGGCAGTCAGTTCCAGCCAGCCTGGAAGCACTTACTCTGTGGTTTGCACAAATTTCTATACATAGGCACTAATTATTCCTGATTGCTAATGGACATTGATCAGAGCTATGGAGAGCAGCTTTATCATCTAACTCATTTAGTTAGTCTTAGATTCCATAAAGTAGCAGTACCAGTAACTTCAGTCAATATAGATTTGTGTTTAATAATGTGTGAGTAAAAGTCGTTACTACTACAAGGTCAGCTTAGCATTAGGCATACTGATAGGAGATGAAATGATCAGGAAATGTCAGGTGAGAAGAGCCAGAAGTAAGATATAAGTTAAGATTTTCTACTGGAAAAGGTCAGCAAGTCTGCCTGACCATAAGCAACCAATACATACCCATCTTCCTTGTACAAAATGAGGTAACTTGGCAGTATTACCCTTCCTCTACCTTACAGAGACTCAGACAACGGCAGATTGATCCAAAGGGTAAGGCTCACGTTTCTAGCCTCCTAAGACCCACCTTGAGAACTTGGCCTCTGAACACAGATAAGATTTCTTCATTAATAAACTAGACATTCATTCCTGAGCTTCAAGAGCAACATGTACATAAATGTGTCATCAGCACTCCAGACACTGCTGCTATACGTAACCTTTTTTGTATCACAGCTGAACAGCTATGTCCTTTATCTTGTTGTATTATGTACTTAAGCATGGAAGAAAATACTTTTAAAATACATATTTATTTCTGAGAACTTAATTTCTCTGGATTGGGCGCCTCAAAATCCCTCACTTCCCAGCCCACGGTCCGGAGTGGCGTGTGAACTACTCACAGGTGTGAAGAGGGGCTGAGGCCGTGGTCGTAACCCAGCACGTGAAGAAACCTGGGCTTGAGTTTTAACGTCCCAAGGCACGAGAAGTGGCCACGGTGATGCAGGGGCCTGCCAGGTGGGCAGGTAAACTCTGGCGATGGAGGTACCGCGTCAGATTTCTGAGGAACGCCAGCGCAGGAAACTTTTCACTGCAGCATCGGGTGCTCAGTGCCTGGGACTGCGGGCAGCGTTCACCAACCACCGCAGCCAGCCAGGAGCGGAGC
>NW_010240281.1:0-3840 GCF_000690775.1 Eurypyga helias | reverse complement strand
CATTCTGTGATTCTATGATTAAAGTTTTGCTTTACACAAAAAAGTCAGTTATTCATTTGTTTCCTGTGAAAATCAAGGGTCTAATCCTGTATTGAGCTGAGCACCTTTCACTAGGTGCTGTGTGCCCGTGCCCTTCTCTGAAGGATGGTCAGGGTCAGGGTAAGCAACAGCTAGAGTCGCAAGTATTTTCACTGAGTCCTGGAGGCAAAATGCCACAAGAACCCTCTTGTGCTTTCAGCATGACCCACATTTAACATTTTTTAAGATTTTCTCTGCATGCCCTCTTTCAGATGTGAGTTCCGGTAGCTCTATGGACTGGGCCTACAAAAACGGCATCCCCTACGCGTTTGCGTTCGAGCTGCGCGACACTGGCCATTTTGGATTTTTACTTCCAGAGGCGCTGATCAAACCAACCTGCACGGAGACCATGCTTGCTGTGAAAAATATAACTCTTCATCTGCTGAAGAAATGTCACTGAGAGTTATTTCTGGGAGCTGGAAGCGAGCGTTTTACTCCCAGTGCGGATACCTTTCCGTGTGTTCGGTTGCCATTCTGAGCTTGGCCCCTTCAAAATTATAAAAGATAATGGGGAAATATGGTATTGTTTCCACCAGATTTCCTTGGTGGGAAATGGAAAAAAAAAATTAATCATTTAATATTTGCTCTCCAAAAGCTCATAAAATTGATATATTAACTTAGTTACCAGTTTGGTGAAAAACAGTCTGTTCTTTTTGCAATAAAGCTTTGATTCTGCAACTTCACTGGGGCAGGTCCACATCCAGGTACCCGAAATAAAATTCCACTTCCAGGCAGTCCCTGGACTTACTCCTTTCCCTAACAGGAATACCTCCCTGTGGAGTCTTTCCAACCAAGGGACAAAGTTTACGCTCATGTGTGTGTACTGTGCATCCCAGCACAGCCCCGTGTCTATAGCAGTGGGTGGCATATAGCTGCAGCTGGCTCTGCTGCAAGTGGCAGTGTGGCTCTCTTCTGCAGCTATTCATACCTATGTATATGCACTTTTATGATTTTTTTCCCCCATGTAATGCAAGAATTTGACCCAAGGGTTCCTTTAACTGTTCGGAAATACCCCTTTTCAGATGTATATCCTGGGGTGGACGCAAAATCAACATGTGGCCTTTGAAAATGTGACTTTCCTGCAGATGTGTAAGAATTATAATGATGCGTGACTGAGATACATGATACCCTGCGGTGCGGAGAGACAAAGCCGCTTGCCATGACTTGGAACTTGGAAGCTGGCAGTCGACTGGTGCATCTGGCTTCTGCCGTAGTCAGTGCCTGCCGACTTGCACCAGCCAAGGATCTAGCCTTAAACTGTAATTAACTGATGTTTTATTTATCGGTATTCTTGCAGTGAGTTCTGCAGCTCTATGGCTATGTGGCTGTTCTTCTTGGAAGTCGTATTTTTTGCATGTTTTAAATGAATTAATAATAGATTCTTAAGTGAGCCAGAGTTGAAAGCAGAAGCTTTACAGCTGAAACGCAGTGAATAAGCACTGTGTTTGAAAGAATAGTAATGAAAACACGGTGAATATAACAACTTCTTGAGGGAATTTTGTTACCTTTAAAATAGGGGGTTTTTTATCCTATTATATCTGCAAAATCATATATTTTACTTTATTAATTTTGAGTTTAAGCTTATGCCTTAACATGTTAAATAAAACCTATTTGTTAATAAAATCATCAAAGGCTTTTGAAGTATTCTTTGTGTTTAAGTTAGTTGTAGAGATTTGGTTCAAGGAGGTGACAATTTTACCTACCTGTATAACATTACTGACTCCAAGGATGCAGTACTTTAAAAAAACCTACATCCTCTCTAAGGACTCGATCTTAGTAAATGGGCACCCTTTATGAGACTAGAGACCACTGTATTTAACTGAGAATACCCTTGTTTTCAGGACTGCAAAAGGTAAATCAGCAAGCAAGGATGACGAATTCTGTTTGTTTAACATTAAGAAGTATTTGTTTTACACAAGCTTTCTGAAAGCTTGTTCAGATTTTATTAGTTCAGACTCAGGTCTGAGTAATGCAAATTTCTATTCTGGTTTAATGAAAATCTAGAGGACGGAAGCTCTCGAAATACTTATCCACTAGTCACTTCCAATTGCTCATGACCATGATCATTAAGTATTTCAAAGACAGCAGGAACTGTCTTTTGCTGCGCACAGATTCCTGTCAGTGGTGTTGGTATTACCACCAATGGCTGGGAGTTATTCTGGATTTAGGTGACAAGGCTGAACTACTGGAGACTGAAGGGAAGGACAGAAGGTGTGAGAGGCGCCTAATGAGCATGAAGCAAATTTACCTCTGGATTGCCACAGTACCAACCTTCCCAAGTACGGGCCAGGAGAAGCCAGGTTCACATGTGATGGTTTGATTCCCGACCGTAGTCTTACAGCATGATTTAAGCTCTATCTTCATACCACCACATCTCCCCTGGTACTGAAAAGGAATTGAACTCTTGGAGCAAGGAAGGAGAAAAAAAAAACCCAGAACCCCTCTTAGTTACCGAAAGGATCTAACACTGTAGTTCTAGTTGACCTTCTTGGTCAGGAATCATTGAAAGTAATCTTACGTTTATCGAAGCAGCTTTGACACTGAGAAGTCCTTGGTATCAAAACCAGTCCGTGGATAAAGCTACATGGAGGCATCTGGATGGAGTCAGCCAGAATACTATGTATGATGTGCAACTGAAACCTCTGGGCTGAGTTTTGAAGACCTGGGCAGGGTAACTCAGCGCCCCATAGCTGAATACAAGGGTAAACGGTCTCTGAGCCCTTTAATTTCAGGGTCACTGAAGCTGATCAGAAAAACAGTCACGAGAAAAACACAAACTCCATTTCCTGAATTAAGGATTTGTAAGACAATTTATCAGCAAGAGTGATTCTAAATGGAATCGTTTACCCTAAGGAAAGAACTAGTGGAAATTAGGTATTTGGATATGGAACAACAGGCTGTGAGACTTACGAATGTCTGAACAGCTCTGTTTTATCTCCACCATTGCTTACTTCTCTCCCCTTTGTACTTCATCAGTCTTTACTGCCTCCAGGGCAAGAGGAGCAATAGCAGGCTTTGAGAAGGGTAAATTTATTTCATGATCGTACTATTACCATTCAACACAACAGAAATTATGCGAACAGCAAAACGCGGGTTATTAACCCAGCAGTCAGAATCGCATACGCAATGGTTATGTGAAATCCAGGAGTTACACTTCCATTGCCTATGGACAGGATAATTATAACCGCTTCCGTAACTTTGAAAAAGCGCTCAGAGACGCTTTTGTGAACATCCCTTCTTGGTTTTGCCAGCTTTTACTTTTTTATAAACAAACCCCCGAAGGAAAGAGGCCTCTTCAAGTCACCTTTCCCAGCAACAGAACAACCATCCCAAATTACCTTGGCTCATCATTCATAAATTAATAAAAACTGGCTTTTAGAGGTCAAAAAAGCCATTGAGTTTGGTTGCAAACCTTGCAGAAAGAGCACAGCTGATGGGGGAAGACAAAAAGGCCAGGGTATTTGGTCACTCATGTAACACATAAAACCTATGGAAAACAGAAATTCTTTCCTGAAATTTCTGAAATTTGAATAGAGTCCAAGTGACCTTGAATGCCAACGTGCATTCCCTGTGAAACATCCAGTGCCAGCCCGCCTGCCTGTAACAAACTGCCGTGTGCAGACTGCGCAGAATAACCGTTTATTGAAAAGTTAGCATCAGATCCTTAAGGTTAGTAAGATCTACAAAAAAAAAGGGGGTTACTATTCGACTATTCTAGTTTATTCATGTTAAACAATTCCTTGGGTCAGGGCAATCCCAAGC
>NW_010240280.1:0-6191 GCF_000690775.1 Eurypyga helias | reverse complement strand
CCAAACCATGCTGTGATTCTATGAGTCTATGGTTTCCTAAAGCACTGTGAACTATTGGAGCCTCTGTCCGACACACGGGTGATAACAACTATGTATGTACAACCGAGTTATATAATTGTATGTACGTGTATGACCTGTGGAAATGAAATTTGATCTGGGAAGCAGAAAGTGTACCCATTCACTTGTGCCCCACGTGCCAGAGACCTCTAACACTTGGCAACGATCACAGGCAAATCTGAAACCTTAATGCAAATCACAGCGCTCTGATCCTGGCTGCACAGGGTAGCTGCTGGCCCTTGTTGCACTGATAAGGCAAAGCACTAAAACCAGCTTTGCTGGCTGCTGAGCTCTGCTGAAAGATCCCTCTTCCGAAGTTTGATCCCGAGGCAGTTACTGGAAAAGTGGACTTTGGATCAGATCCCACATGGAGAACTTCTCCAGACAAAAGCTTTTGGAAAAGGAGCTTTTATTAAAAGGATCCTCCTTCGGTATGATTCAGGGACAGGTGGAAGTTGTTAAGCATGGAATGTAACCGGGCAGATGATCAGATGTCACAAGCCAAAGGCTGGGAAGAGTGCCCTGGTTCCGGCAGCACTGCCCGTGCTTTGACAGACACGTACCCTCATCTCCTCATGCTGCTTGCTCGTCAAGGACACTCCCGACTCGGTAAGACACAAAAGTAGCCTTTTAGCTTCCTGCAGCACAGAAAGCACCAAGAGGGCTGGCACGCTGCAGCCCCGCGCCCGACGGGCTACTGGCGGTCAGGCTGTGGCTGTTGTCCGTCTGTCACGAAGGCTGCAAACCCTGAAGGACCGTCACTTCTGAACGCCTTTAGAAAAGATAAATGCAGTGAATGAGTTATGAAGTGACCAGAGGAAAACGTCAGTGTGATCTGAAAAGAGACATAACCGTAGCACAAATTGCCAAGTTGTGGAAATTGGCCATTATATTTTCTAAGCCGCTGAAATGCAATTACAGTAATAGTGATGAATCAGTGTAGCCCTGGGCTTTGCAATTTTTCAACCCAGCTCTACTTTTTCCTCTTTTGCATTTTATCTTCACGATACATACGTTAGCTTGTTAAGGACCAATGGAAGTTCTAAGCCTTCCACAGCACAGCCTTCCTTCTCGATAGGCACAGAGACAGGGGTATTACCGTTACACTACCAACCCGATGGATCCCACAATAATTCATTAACCATTCCCATTTCCCATCGCTCTACAATCAGCCCCCTCTAAGTACCTTCTTAGCATAACGTCCCATTATAACGTATTTTTATTTTGGTCACTAATGAAAGACACCAGGGATGGCCCAAGATACTCTGTGGTTCATTCTCTACTTGGCATTGCGTCTGTGCAGGGGCAGGAACACCAGGTCTCTCCAAGGGGCTGCCGGTACAGCGTTTGCCCGGCCAGTGAAGCGAAGGAGCTGCCGGACTTCATAGGGCTTTAATGGTGCAAGTCCCTGTGGATGGGCACTCCCTCTTCTCACACCAGTGCACCACAGTCCTGCCTGGGTTACCAGCATACTTCTGCCGTTTTACAGATTGATCAGTTAAGATAAATAATACATTTTTCTAATGATACTTGATACAGCTCCTCTGATCAGACAGCTTCATAGCCTCTCCTCGCCTGGTGCTTCTCTTTTGTATGAGAGGATAACAACTATCCAGCTTTGGGAGGAAGGATCTTAAGTGTGCTTATTAAGAAAAAAATATATGCTTCATTATTAAAAGCATTTTTCAGGCAGCATTGTTGCAGCAATGCAACACATGACACACAAAGCTGTTAACTTTTCCAAAAAGAAGGCGTTCAGTATAAAATACTTTGAATGATTTACTTATTTTTAGCTCCCTAGGCAAACAATATGCATTATTAGTCTTTTGCAGTATAAGAAATAACAGAAGCAGACATAAAACAAGTCTTCCAAACATTTTGCCTACACCAAACTGCCGGTGTATGTTCAGTACGGATGTCTTCGGCCTACTTCCAGCCACAGAAATGACTTGCACAAAGCTGGTGCCACCCAGCCCCTGCCGAGCAACGCTCTGCATGCACCAACCTGGGCAGAGCTGGCGGGTTCAACACAAACCCTAGAATGTCTGAAATCCCCTTTCACAGTTGATCTGGTGGATGGATGGACTGGGTTGTCATGTGCCAACCAGCTCATGCATCCTGGCAGGGTCAGACGGCCATGCTCCTGCCTGGACACCCTGCTCCCAGCCTCTCACCTGCGTGGGGGCCTCTCACCTGGCGTGTTTTAATCAGGGTGGCCTCAGGCTGTGCTGCCCCCCGTGTCCTCACTCCCCAGCGTCTGGATTAAGTGGACAATGAAACAACTGCTGGTTTGTTTGGAGCAGGATGAACGGAAGCACTCGCACAAAGAGGACTACGTGATAAATACAGATAAATACAGTGGTCAGAGACGGGTCGGAGCGCAGCATTCTGTTCAGGCATCTGGAAAAAAACAAAATGGAACTGGAGAGTAAAACCAGTGAAAGGTCGAGGTACAGTGAATGGTGAAAAAAGAAACAAAATGGGAGTGGAGGGATGAAGAGAGATTCTTTTGGGTAGAAAACTGGCCAAAGAAGCCAGTTGGGACTCCTGAGTAAGGATACTGCCCTGTGTTTCACGATCTGCATTGCAGAATCAGGACTTGGTGTGCTGTTTTTTTCTAAGGCATATCTGACCTTGCCATCAGTTTTTCATCACAACAGAAACAGCCCACAAAGTCTTAGTGTGGCTGTTTGGCTGACGAGTGAAGTGTATTAAAGGTTACTGGGTGGTAACAGGGCCAGGAAAGTACCAGATGCACATTTGGCTTTGCCATTTCTCGCTGTGCCAGGCTCAAGTCGCTCAGGGATTGCACCTGGCATACAGGATGGGCACAAGGGCTGGCCTCTGGACTGATGACCTGAGGGACCAGGCTGGGATGTTCCCGAATGGGATCCTGTCAGCCTTCACCATGACCACATGCAGATTTCAAATGTGCCCTTACTCAATACAGCTGGTAACTCAAATGATCTTTGGGTTGCGACTGCAGGCCAAAGAATCTCTCTCCACATCAGGTATCCCTTTTCTTTTCAAAAGAAGCCAACTTGTAACTCCGTGGCTGTGTCTCAGGCTGCAGAGGGGTTTGGAAAGGGCTCGTTGGTCTTCAGGGTCAGTTCTCAGATGGTGGCAACGGCATCAGGGTACGGCAGCTCTGGGAAGGCTGACCCACAGCCTCAGGACTCAAGCTGTTGGAAGCTCTGGTGTTCTCATGTTTCAGCCCAGGCTTTGCATGGCCATCGGATACTTGTTTGCTCTTACACTATCACCCTTGCTCTTAAGGGAGATGTGTTTACTTCTGTGTTTACTCCCTGACGTTTCATAGAGAACAACTGTATCCCTTCTCAGCATTCAGGTTTTTTGGTTAAACAAATTATTTCAATATAATTCCATAAGAAAAAAGCAGGATTACCCTGTAATTATTCTTCAGTCACATTTTGTCTCCCTTGATGAAAACTGAACAGAGCTGCATACATGATTCCAGAAAGGTTGCAGCAGAGCTCTGTATAACGTTATTAACATTTTCCCCTTCTCCTGGAAATATCTCCATTGATATGTGCTTTTTGTCAGAGCTGCTTTGTAGTGGAAGTTCCCAGTCATCCCGAGATCAACAAATACACCCAGATTTTTCTCTTCTCTCATTTCCAACTGGTGAGCTCCTAGCTTGCAGCACAGATCCCTGTTAGTAATTCCCAAGCGCATGACCTTGTACTTTCCACTATTAAATTTCATCCCATTTCCAATGTGCCAGCACTCCATGTTATCCAACTCTTCCAGCAATACAGGTATTCCCTCTGTAGTGCTGGGGCTTCCCAACTTTGTGGCATCAGCGAGTACCATCAGCTCACTCCTGCCTTTTGTTCCAAGGCCTGCCTGAAAAATATTGTGCAAGATCACCATGCCTCCACAGAATTCATTTGTTGGAGGTGTCTTCCCTGCATTTTCCATGTGACTATTTTTTTATGGACTTGCTTTCCATAAAGCTATTGAATCAATGTTTGAACCTGCTGATAGTCTCAAAGTCATTTCTTAAGGAGCTCAGCTCCACCCTCCCAGTCTACCTTTCCACCCAATCTGCTGTCATCTGCCTGTAGCTAGCTTCTTACCTACCAAAGAAACTACACACTTGCCACGTGGTGTTGGATTTAATATCCTATTAAATTCAGTTAGATGAAATCTACTGTATATCCATTGTCTAGAAAACAATTATCAAAGGTATAATCTTAGTGAAACACAATTTATCTTTAGTAAAGCTATGTCACATTTTACTTTATTTGCCTTTATCCTTTACATTTTTTTTTTCTAAGCTTTAATGTTCCTGAGGCCAGCCTAACAGCTGTCTAAATGACTGGACCTCTCCTCTTCCTCCTGCTTAAAACCAGACAGTGCTTCAGTAGTTCCTCAGTAATTCATTACCACCCTCAACCTCACAAAACAAAAACTTTGTACTGGATGAGTGAGGATCTGTTCCAGGTCCGTCAGAACTATGGGCCCAGGAACACCTCGTTCCCTGAGCTGCGTGTCAGGTTCTCACAGGCCTTCCTCTCCCTTTGGGTACAGTAATTTCCATTTCCAGAAAATAGTTCTTGTTAGCGATCATCCTTTGCCCTGATCAGCATAGAAAACAGAGGGAAAAGCCATTTAACATACCTAGTGTTTCTTTAAAAAGAGACTGGAACACACAAAGTAGAGAGACTTGGAGCACAAGACGTGGAAAGCCTCCATGCAATGCGTTTAATTGTATTGGTAAAGACAACGCGGGAGAAGCCAATTTGTGTCGCTGCAATAAGCAGCTGGAAGCGCACAGCTTTCCCTGTCACAGTGATGGCACGCAGCTAGTTCCCCCTCTTTAACAAACAGAAGGAGCAACCAGCAGGTTCTGCTGTATAAAAGCCCCGGGTCTCCAGGATTCAGCTTCCTGAAGTAGGTCACATTTGATCTCCGTCCAGACATACTGCAAAAGGCAACCATTTAACAGGGAGCTTGCAAAATTCATATTCTGCTTCCTAATGCTGTCAACACACCCCCTTTTCAGATACAGCTATACTGCCTGAACATTTTTTTCATTGCTTTTGGGTATAAACAGGCCAGGAATCCTGTTTTTCCCTTCAGTTACCTGTATTTCTTCCAAAGTTTCTCTGAAGGTACATATTGACTTTCAGACCACATTTGCATTCAGATGATGGCTTGTTGTTGGAAAAAAATCCCTTTGGAGGCCCTGATTAACTTCCTTTCAAATGTTTACCGTCCCTGACCAAGGGAGCAAAACTAGAAAACAACTCACTGCGTGGCTCATATCTGAGTTTAAAGCCACGGGATCCTGTATTTTGTATGGCTTTCCCTGAACATTAATGCTACTTCTAGCTTAAACATGACCTAATGACAGGCTGAAGTCCATCTGTTACAATGACTAGCCGTGGACTCAGAGGGAGAGTCCTGTGGGTAATTTAAGAGTGCATTTTATAGCTACTTGTGAGCAAGCATTTAATTTCAGATGAAGGCAAGACACGAGGAGCAGGTGGAAGTATCTCTCGAAAGTACAACCTGGCCTACATACGGTATTGTAAATTAAAGATATATATAAAACTAAAGCATTAATGATCCATCACAGTTGCAACAAAACCCAGATATAAATCTTGCTGCTGAAAAGGAACTCCGTTGCAAAAAGCCTAGTTAAAGCTTCATTTGGAGAACTGCAACGCTTCCTGCCAACCGTACCCTGCTCCCTCTGACACTGCTGCCATTCGCCTCTTCAGCTGTCTTGTGCATTTCTGTTGCTTAACGCTTGTATCCCTCTTGCTTTACCACTTGTCTCTCCATTTTCACGTATTTTTTGGCTCTCCCGTCCCACGCTGGCTCCCTGCTCTCCATTACCTCATGCTCTAGGAGCTGCGGGCTGCTCAGGGTGGCTTGGACGCTGCACCTACTGATGGCGTGGGGCCACACATGTTCTTACAGCTGAGCTGAATGTCACCGAAGCAGAGGAGCCCAGAAAGCCTTGTGTGCCACTGTGACCTTTATAGGCCAAGTGCTTCTCCAAGGGACGTGTGGGCTCTGGGGGGCTCCTAAGGAGGATCCCGGGCCCGCTGGGCTGGTGGATGGTGCTGGGCCTGGGCAGACCTCAGCCCGCAGAGCCCCCA
>NW_010240279.1:0-7032 GCF_000690775.1 Eurypyga helias | reverse complement strand
TAAACCACGACACGCACCTGAGACGTTATGTCACCGTCAAAGCACACGTGTCAGCAAGTGCAAATATGCATCTTTCTTTACCTCTCTGTCCTGCAGAAAACTCAAAAAGAAAAGAAATTATTATCCAGTCATACACACTCATTTTACTTCCTTACTGCCTTAAATTTAATCTGGACCACAATTTGCACTTTTATTGCAATTAAAATGGTTTTGCTTGGGTTTTAAAGGGAAAAAAGCCTGCTTCCCATGTGCCATACTGCTGTAGATCGCCAGGAAATAACGTGTGCAAATGCGGCTCATTGTGGTATTAGCAAAAATAAGTGCTGAGGTTTGATTGGGTAGAGTTCTGTATTTTCTCCTTCACCCCATTTTGGGCTATTGTTTAAGTAGAGCTAATGTAGTCAAAGCTCTGCTTTCCGATCTGTGAATGTAAATCTAGGGTATCCCACTGAAAAACAATAAAAAAAAGCGCTAGCATTCAGAAGTAATTACCCCAAATATTGCTGTACCGTGGTTATTGTAAGCAGCAGTGGAAGTCTTTATTACAAAGTAAACTGCATTCTCTGGGATTGTTGCAGATTTATAACATTATAACATTTGAATAATTTGTCCCATTTCACGTTACTCTTCCATCTGCTGGGACACTTCGGCACAGCAGCATCCAGGCGCACGATGGTACTCCAGTATTTTCAAGCAGGGTACTGATTCAAATACATACATTCCCTCTCCACAGAAACTAATCCGTGGAGACTCACCTTGAGGCTGTTATTCAGACTGCACACCCAAAAGCCTGGCCTGGCACCCATTACACGGGGCATGGAAACAGAGCAGCGTCGCTGCGGTCGGGCTCCCTGGGAACAGCTGGATTTGGCCAGCACACTTACATAACCTCAGCCTCGCATCCTCTAACGGCAGGCGTCTTCATGAGCTGAAGTAGCGACAGTGATTTTTCTTAGGGGCCTTAAGCAGGTCACGGATTTCTTCCTGCCATGAGCAATAGGCAGTCTGAAGCGGCAGACGCTGTCCTGGCATATTCTAATAAGAACTGCTTCGGAGAGGAGAGGCTGCACTGGAGCGGCCAGGTGCTCTGCGGGACTGATGGCGTACAACAAAAATATTCACAAGGGCAAATGCTGTTCCTTCTCTCTGAGTGCTTGGGGAAAGGGGCTATTGAGACAAGGAGAACGCTCAGCCCAGCAGCAGCTTCGTTTTCTGTCTGCAAGCTTTGAGAATTTTATGGAGGAGCGTCTGAGCAGTATCTAATGGGGAATTAGGCAGGGGTGCTTGCAGAGAAAGGAACAGGAGATGGGCTTTCATTATTGAAACAGAAAGATAAGGAAATACATACGTAACAGAAGAGTGGTGGAAAGGGAGCCCTGAGAATAGGCTTAGGAGCCAGGGGCTCAAATTTGATTTCTCACGTGTTGTTCTCTTGGATAAGTCACATCGCCCGTCTGCCTGATTTTTCTTATCTGTATAATGGGGGACATATTACAGATGTCTGTTTAAGGGGAGGTCTGAGAATTAATGGATGCTGATAGAGTGCCTGGAAGATGAAAAATGCTGAGTATTACCACAGCAAATAGTAACCCCTTTGACTCATTTATGATCTTATTACCACCAAATGTCTCTCTGGCTTCCTGTCATTTTAACTAAGCCTCCTTCTGATCCTATTAAACACCAAGGGGAAGATCCTCAGCTAGTGTCAGTTGTCACAGCTTCATTGACTTCAATTATTTCTCTTGCACAACATACTTCATCCAAAGCACTTCAAGTATTTGAGAGATATTGGCCAATTAAGCACCTCAACCTTTCCAGGAGGTACAGAGTCATACCACAGTTAGAGAAACGTAGAAAAGAAAGGTTAATCAACTTACCCAAGGTCAGGAAGAGTTTAACAGAGGTAAGAAAACGGACCAAGAGTCGTGCTCCTAATTCTGGAGGCTGCCTTGGCCAGGTTTTGCTCTGTGTATCGGGGTGGATCGGAAGCTGCATTCCAAGCTCTGCCTTTTTCAGGTTCTTACGGGTATGAGACAGAGCAGGACTCACTTCCCTTTCATGCTCTCATACGCTTTTAGTTTTTATTGTTCTCATTTTATTTGAGGCATCGTAGGAAGAGAGGATGGAGGCTGTGCATATAAAAGCTGATCCCTCAGCTGGTATAAATTAGAAAGACTTCCCAAAGGCTGTGGGAATATGATGACTTATACCTGAGGAATCTGGTCTCTAGGGCTTATTTCTGACAGAGTATGGGTATAAGATGCCCAGGGATTTTCAGCCTTCAGCCACTTACGTACAGGCTTTCTGAAGTTGTGGGAAGCTAAACTGCCTACTGGTGGTGATTGCTTTTCCAGTATATTGCAAGCCAGGACTTTATCATCACATGTGCAAATGACTCTCAGTAAGCTAGTTTGTGTCCTCGTGCCTGCTCCAAGTCCAAAATGGCTGCATCGAATGGCGATACTTAGAATAGCCCCAAGTGGAAATACTTCAAATATCCACAGTAACTCTGCTGTTTCTGAGATGGGATTATTTTATTTTTCCAATGTAGGGAGTGTTTATGCAACCTCAGCATTTTATTCTGCAAATTTAGACCCTCTTTCAGGGAAGCTAGTGAATGCTGTGATAGTGGAGTTTAATTTATAAATAGCCGGCAGACGAGCATGAGGGGAGGCAATGAATAACTCACAGATGGAAGAGATAGAGATCAGTTGTGACATAATAGCAGAGCAGCAGTGCAGAGCTGAGGAGCAGTGCTCGGCCGGGTCAGCATTCAAAGAGAATCTACAAGTGCACTGCTTAATTATACATGCAGTTTTAAGTCCAAAATCAACTTGGTGGGGTTTGGTTGGTTGGTTGGTTGGTTTTTAACCAAAACAAAACACAACCCTTACCCTGTGAAATTTGGAGTTTTGATGGAGTGCTCGTAATGCCCAGGTAGGAAATAATAATATGTTACTGGTTTGGGCATTTATTTTTTTTAAGCTACAAGCAAGTTGAAGAGGAAAGCCTGTCAGAACTATGAGAAACTAAATGTATTTATAAGCTTGAGATCTTCATTTCCTGAAGCAGCTTTAAATCCTGATAGGGTACTGTCTTTGTACACACTGAGTTAAGACCAGGTTATAGCAAAATACTAGCTATTTATTATTTAGGTGAAGAATAACTGAATATAAAATGTGTTGTGTTTTCATACTTCAGGGAAAACCAAATCTTACCTCTGGAAATCTTATGAAGATACTTACATTGAAGTAAACATATATAAATATGTTTGTACACACATTTAAGTAAATGCAGGTTGGTTGTGGGAGAAGCCAGATCTAAGAATTCACAGGAGCACTGGAGGAAGGGCTGAGCTGTGTGGAGAGGGAAATGAGGGGAGGATTGAGCAGCTCATAAACTCAGATTGATTACCTGACTAATTCCTTTTCTGGCCCTCCACACACACAGAACTCCACTTCTTCAGAACTGAAAACTAGTACTTTCTAAAAAAAACCTGCTCTCTAAAATCCTGGAAATTCTTTTTGTTTTGTCCCATTACCTTGGGCTAGACTTTCCTGAACTTTGACTAAATGTATCCTGATATGAAAACACTTCGTCAGGGCTCTTCACCTATGAAAGGAGTGAAGCCTTGAGTGAAGGCATCAACCTTCAACTCCAACCTGGAAAAACTGTCTGCTTTTTTATTTCTCCCATGCAGCAAACTTGTTCCCTCTCAAGAGGAAAGGGAGATGCACGCACTTTAGGCCAGTAGCCACATACAGGCTATGTGTTTGGTCTTCATAAGAACCTGTATTAGGCATACACTCCCTCTTGGAAATTTCTGTCACATATGCTCCTCTATACCATTCTAGCCTAGATTTTTTCCACTGCCATGGGAACCAGAGGTCTTGATCGGGAGGAGGAGGGGAACTGCTGCTCTGCCAGGAACATAAGAGAAACTGGGAAGTTGTCCTACATGCTTGGTATGTCCAAACACTGACTTGCAAAATGTTGCCTGACTATTTGAAGATGCTGTCACCTCAAGAAGATAATGGTGTGCCATGGAATGAGCAAAGTCCCTGTCCTCCAGAGTGGGCACAGGGTGGCTTCAGGTGTTCCCACTTACCCCCCATGAATGTGTAAACATGCCAGCATCCCTCTTAAGGGATATAGAGCTAAGAACAAATACACATTGTAAAGTGCCAGAATACTTCATTGTTAGGTGTAAAACCTGTTTCTGTTGACAAGTTCAAGCATTCTTTACTGTTTGCAGTTAACAGGACCCTTGGGACTTCCTGTTCATTGAAAGAATAAAAAAGCAGGAGAGAAAATTTATGTACAAGCTAATACGTTCTGCTAGAGCCTGCACAATTTAGGCACAGACCTGCTGCAGGACACTGAAAGGCCAACTTTACTTTTACACGGCATTTTAGAGTCTAAAAGCACTCCTTTTGCAACAGTGTCTCAAAGACTTAGGACTGACGTGGTCAACCTGAGTCCATAGCAATATGGGTATGTGCTGTGTGAGCATACTGGGTCCTGTATCACAAGTCTGGTGGAGTTCTGAGAACACAAAAATAAGGCTTACATTTTGGACTAATTAAAGCCAGTGCGACATCACTTCCTTAGCCTCCCTTTGTATAGCCAATGCCTCAATTAAGTCCTGTATCCTTTCCTGGGAATTCCCATATGGGCCTTTACAATCTTCCCATCCTCAAGACTGTGAGAGTGAAAAACTTGCTAGTATTGCAGTCCTGGGCTCATGCAGAGGCATCTCCATCAGGGAGATCCAGCATAGGTTCCAGAATATACCACTGCTCCTCTCAAACTTTTTTGGAAAGGGAGAGCCATCAAGGCTTGGGTGGCTTGGCCAGTTGAAGGGGGCTGCTGCCTTCATAGAATCATAGAATCACAGACTGGTTTGGGTTGGAAGGGACCTTAAAGACCATCTAGTTCCAACCCCCCTGCCATGGGCAGGGACACCTTCCACTAGACCAGGTTGCTCAAAGCCACATCCAGCCTGGCCTTGAACACTTCCAGGGATGGGGTATCCACAACATCTCTGGGCAACCGGTTCCAGTGCCTCACCACCCTCTCTGTGCAGAATTTCTTCCTGATATCTAATCTAAACCTCCCTGATTTCAATTACTTCACATTACTGGCATCCACTACCTCTATGTAAAAAAGGCAAGAATGTATTCCTAAAAGAAGAATTTCTGTAGGATCGTAGGCTATATAGTTGAGGTTTTTTTTCTGGCAAGATCCTTCTAGAAAGGCTATAGCTAAGGAAAGAAACTTTCCCTTCTCCTTAAACCAGTTGTTTTCATCCTTGGTGGTGCTAGTGTTGTTGAGCATCTATCGACCTATGCTTCAGGAGATCTGTGCAGGTCGTTGTGTAGAGACCTCATATTGATTGCCACTGTGACTGGCCTCTCCAAAACTCTAGCCTCCATCTCCCTCTGCCCAGCAGAGGGTATTTGAGAGTCCTGCAGGTCATGGATTGTTCTGTGATGGACAGGAGTATCCTGTCCACCTTGCTACTGCTTCAAATGCTGTTATCAACATGTCATACCTTGACTGTGAGTCAAAGCTTTTGACAATACAGACCCTACTTGGGAGCAAGAGGACAGTGATGTGGAGGCATGGTAGGTGTGGGTCATTCTGCATGACGTGGTGGGGTATACAAGACAGGCAGCTGTTCTCTCCAAGGGTTATTCTCAGAGGAAATCCCTGGACCGCTCTGTTCAGACAATTTATTTTGGCCAGGGAGAGGGAATGCTCTAGGAGATGTGTGCCACATGGCTGGTTCAGTGTCACTTCTGACATTTAGCTAATATACAAATATGGTTCTCACTCATTTTTTCCAGCTCTGAAGAAATGTTGAAATGTATAAAAGCCATCATGTTATCATCAGTTTTGATGATAGCATTAAACAGTGTATTAAACCATTCCCTTCGGTGTACAATTCATACCTCTTAGCCTGGGGGTGCATTTCTTATTAAAATGTCTCAGATCCACATATTGTGAAATAATATCCACTGAAATTCCCCCTTTTTATTTATGTATTTAAAAGAAGTTGGTGAGGGATTTGGGGAAACAAATGAATTTACTGCCTGGTAATAATGTAACATCATAAAAGGTACAGTGCTGATTAGGAGAGTTATTTTCTAAGAGATTTTTAGGCATTTCATTCAAATTGGCTTTGAAATGAGCACTGTTCCAGATGGACTAAAAACTATCTGAACGTCCCCAGGGACAGCATGTTGAGTCAGAGATAAGGGGACAATAGAGTTGGAGGGTGCTTTAGAAAAGATTGGGCTGCAAGATTTTCTTTAGCTTCCAATCAAAACAGTCAAGATTTACAGAACTAGTGGTTTTGATTACCTCAACTTTAATAATTTGAAACGCAGTTTTAAAACTGATTGCAGAGGGTGCTGATGACTCTTTTCCTGAAACTCAGGTTCCTCTAAGGGTTCTCAGATCAACACCCAAATACTGAGGTACCTAACACCAAACTACACTAAAACATCCATCTGGCTGAACAGCTGCAGTGTTAATGTGCAAAGGGGTTAAGTAATAGCCATCAGTTCTGTTGTCAAACAGGTAGGAACTGCAAGCCCCAGAGAAAAAAAGACAACATGACGAATGGTCTGTGTTGCTGGATTTGCCAGAAGAGTTACACGCAGAGCTTATATAAACAGGCTTATATCTTGTGTCAGTGTGGGGCACAGCCAGCCACTGAGCTGTACTGGTGAAAAACACCTTCTTTCTTGGTAAAATTGAAACTGAGAGTTTTTCTTCGGAAGGACTGAATCCTTTGCAGAGGCAGGCAAGAGGTGAATAATTCACCCAGCCAGAGCCATACAAGGATCGTTTCATGTATGGACAATTCCATGCTCTGGTTCCAGAAGTGCCCGAAGAGCTGCCTGCTTGGGGCATCATTTTGGATTTGCAGGGGTTGTTCCCTGAGTATACTTGCCCTGTGTGATCTGGCCCTTACCAGGCTCTTGTGCAGTAGGACAAATGGCCTAACACTATTACCGCCCCCCC
>NW_010240278.1:1596-7943 GCF_000690775.1 Eurypyga helias | reverse complement strand
GCACGGCACGGCACGGCACGGCACGACACGGCAGCCTGCAGGCTGCATGAACGGGATGCGGGGTCGGGTTTCGTGCCCCGGGCAGTCTCCTTGCCCCACTGCTTCTGGGCAGAGATGGCTGTTCAGCCTCTGCCGGGGCGCTCAGCAGTGCCAGGGAGCCGGCGCGTAGGAACGGACTGTGATTTAGACACGAGAATTTGGAGATTGCATTTAGCCCAGCTCAAGTTTTTTTGAAGTTCATAAGCCCTAAAAATGCTAGAGGAAACCGAGACATAAAATCCTTTGTCTTCCAAGTATAGGACAAGTTCACATGTAATTTTAGCACTGGGGTTTCTCTGCCAAGCACACAGTAATTTCTTTGTGGATTTAGTTGTTATCTGCAAAGCAGAGAGTCCTGCATGTTATGCAAAGCAGAGTGGTAGGGGCTTTCTCCAGCCAGTTGGAAAGATGTCAAGGCTGGATGTCTGCCACAGGGTCCAGGGATGTCTCTGACCAGCAGGTGCAGTCCAGGGGTGCCACAGCCATTTCTCCCTTTCTTTCCAGTCTTTGAAGATCATGCATTGCTTTATTTCAGTCCTCCAGCTTTTCTTTGGGCTGATTTTGTGCTTTCTGGGGGAGTGAAGAGTGATTAAAATTTTTCCCTTAAGATCTTTTTAAAGATGTAATGATTTTGTTAATTTTTTTTCCCCTTGGTCTGGGCAGTGAAAGAACCAGTTTGATATTAGGCAATGGACACCTCATTTCTTTTAACTCAGGCAGGGGTAGATGACAGCATGGACTGATTTATTAATGCAGTTTCTGCAAGCTTGTAAATCAACTCTCTGCTTAATTGCAAAATATTCCCAAGGAAGAGGGAAACTGAGTACAGAAATAACTTTGTGTTCACAATTAGTCCATCAGGTATTTCCCGGCACACTGACCAACTTGACTGCCTTGCTGTTAATGAGCTGACTTTTCTGCTCTTGGAGGTGGGTGTGAACTCGCCAGTTTGGGCATTGCCAATGCAATCTCTGTGGCTCTAAATCCATCAGATTTGTAAGCCTTGGGGCATTTGACTAGTTCTCGATTTTACCACCCTGCAGGAAGTTATGGAGGTGCTAAAGTAACCAGGAGGGGAATATCTCAGAGCACTGGGGGTTTGTATTTCCCCCCAAAGTGTTGCCTCTCATTTTGCTCGATCTGCCAAAGGGTCGGAAACAAATACCTAATTCCTACCCATGTGTAATTTCTTCTGCCTTGCTTATGAGCTTTCTGAAAGAACTACAGGTTCTAGCTCAAAAGGTGAGCATCAACTATCAGACACTAGCCTGGATGCTAGTCGTTGCTCCACAACACCAGAACTTGGCTGCAACCCTGCCCGTTATTGTGAAAGTTCCTTAAAAGGTGCCAAGGGAACAGACGTTTTCATGCTGAGAATCCTGTTTCTCCAATACAAAAACGTTCAGAGTAGAACCTGAAGTGATATGCTAGGGGTGCCAGATGCAGACGGCTCACAAAGACACGAACTATCTTTAAAATGTAAGGAATATAGTCTCTGTTAACTGTTTTCTGACTTTTTCTCCCCATATTTCATGTTCCCCCCACTTCCTACCCCCTATGTAAAGTAACATTTCCTGGCTTGCGGCTGTTTAGAAGACAGGGCATTATGTGCTGGCTCTTGTTTATTTGGGAAAATCTTTCCTATGCTATCAGTTTGTTTTTCTTTTTGTGGCAATGTTCCGTGCAGACAGCTTTGAACTTTGGAAAGTGCCAGCTCACTAGCAGCCTGGTTCTGAACGCAGTCGTCTTGGATTTCAGGGTAAAGACTTCACTACTTGTGTGAAGTCCCCGTCGCACTGACGTCAATGGCAACTTAGATGAAGCCGACTTCTCATCGCTGACTTCAGTTATCAGTTTAAGTAGACCAGGTGTAGAAGAACAATTGGGGCTGACCTGCAATTTACCCCTCTTTTGAGCAATTCATGGAGGGCAGCAGTGGCTGAGCTCTTAGAAAAATGCTACGGATGGTAAATTAAAGGCCTGTGTCATGGAGGAAAAGAATTTCTCTGGTAGAGAGTCGCCAGTGCCTTGTGTCACATAGAAATCTGCATGAACAGAGTATATTTCATTAGAATAACTGCTTCAGTCTTATCTCAGGAATTCATGTCCAGGAATAGGCTTAGCTAAAGGAAATATACAACACTATCAACGATTACAATAGGTTGGCAGTTAAACATGGAAGTGGTAAAACATCAGGGACAAACTCCCCATGCAGTGAGAAACTCCTCAGTGCACCTCCTGTCCCATGAGTTTCAAACTATAAACTCCAGCAACAGGATCTTAAACTACATTACTTTCCTCTGCCGTCTCAAACATCTGGAAAGCCGCTTTCTAGTCTTTCTTGTATCTGGTGGGAGATTTCGTAACAAATAATGGAGAAGGCCTTAGAAAAACAAGCTACCCTCAAGTAAAGGTATGACTCTTGTGAACTGGAAGTTTCCGTCTTTTTGGTGGAAGAGTCATGTTTAAATTCTGGGGGACAGGTGCTTGTGGGATTAGGAATTTACCATGTTCAGGGCTCATAAAGTCAACTGGACAACATGCCCATTTTCTCCTGGGCCTAGCACCGCTTCCCTGTGCTGATAGAGCTTTTCAAAGCAATCTGCTTTATTGTTCTGCAACTGGAAAAAATTCGTTCACATACATTTGTTACTGACTGGTCTTGATGTAAATTATAACGTGATTCAGCATTAATTTGGCAGATAAACTGTTAAGGGACATTGCTTTTAAAGGGAAATCTGAGCATTAAGTGGCTCATAACAATGAAATAATGATGTGTCAGGGAAGCAGAAACTCAGTGCAGAATGAGGCGAAGAAGCTCTAAGATTGCTTCACCATGCCAAAAAGGAAGTACTCTTCAATCAGCAAATGTGGCTTGTTGACAAATGTGTAACATCTGCAGCGCTTATGAAGAAGTTTATTTGCTCTGTCATTTTCCTGTGATGCAATTAACCGTTTGGTTTGACGTTCACAAGAACATTTATTGATGGCCTAGAATGTCTTCATTTGTTGACATGTCGAACTCCTCAACATCTGGCCTGACCTTTAGCCCAGTCTACAGTTTTGGGAAAGGCTTGTGCAAATATCCGCCATACCAACAAAGTGAGAGGAAACTGAAGATGTGCGAAGACTCGATAAATGTCTCGTGCCCAGCAGCATTGCTCAGTCACTTCCCTTTATGCTGTGCTAGGCTAACCCTACACATCTGGCTGCGTCAGGATGCACTCAGAGCTGTATTATTAAGAGCATGCTTTAGAAAAAAAGACAATGAAAAGTCAGTTGAACATCATAGAATCACAGAATGGTTTGGGTTGGAAGGGACATTAAAGACCATCTAGTTCCAACTCCCCTGCCATGGGCAGGGACACCTTCCACTAGACCAGGTTGCTCAAAGCCTCATCCAGCCTGGCCTTGAACACTTCCAGGGATGGGGCATCCACAGCTTCTCCTGGCAACCTGTGCCAGTGCCTCACCACCCTCTCCGTGAAGAATTTCGTCCTGCTATCTAATCTAAACCTCCCCACTTTCAATTTAAACCCATTACACCTTGTCCTGTCATTTATTACGTCTCTTTCGCTGTGAAACAAGAACACCTTGTGCTGTTTGCACTGATACCCAGAATTTCCCACAACTATTCCTTTGTATTGGAACCAGTACCGTGGTCTTTAATGGAGGCTGTGACTAGGAGGCAGATGAAATTATGAATACGTGATCCACACTCACTTTTTGATAGACTCTCAACAAAATCAAGAGGAAAATAGTTCAGGATCATCCCAAATGAATGAACTCTTTCAAGGATTATGCGCTGGGCAATTAGCTGAATTTTGCAAGTGGGATCAGCCCAACCTCCTGGCCAGACTTTTCTGGCTGCAGGGACATTCCCCTCCCCTTTCTAATCAGCAAAACCAATTGGTCACACTTGGTCATCAGTTACTGGCAAGAGATAAGAAGAGTCTGACTGCTCTACTGCCAGTTAGCGTGGTAAAAGGCTGTAAGTAGAGTCGTCTTGCACAGGTGCCTCCTGGAAGTAGGGATAAGAAAGGGAGACAGATCAGATAATTTTCATAAGCCAGTGAGGATGAATCAGGGAAGCCCAAGGAGAAGGAGTAATTTTAAAAGTATTTATCTGTGATGAGGTTAGTGTGTCAAGAGGTCTGTCTGATGACATGAAGAACAAGAATGTGTGTCATAATGTAAGGAAAATATGCAATCTGCACAGCTCATCCTGCCACTCTGTATGGGTGGTGTTTTTAGGAAACTGAATGAAATCCCAACAACATTAACCTCTCCTTGACACTGACATAGGAGACCTGACCCTTGCTTCGACTGGGTGAGGATCATTGCAGTGAATGCTTAAGGTGCTACGAGCAGAGAAGTGGCAGAACTGATGAAACTGCTTTTCAATGGACTTGAGTTTTGTGATTTGGTTATCTGATGTCTAATTAGGTACACAAGCCAACCAAGGAACTTCCCCCAGTTGCGGCACTCGTAACTTCTCTTTCTGCCTCTGCTTTAGGCTCTCTAGCGTGTTCTGCAAGTCTGTTATGTGCTTACGTTGCTGTCTTCCTCGGTGTGAGCATAATGGCAACTTCTACAGCTACCCATGGACTTCTAGAAAACATTTAGAAAATTAATATGTTTGATCCTAACACTTTGAAGATGGCCAACACTCAAAAGTTGCCAGGGGAACAGAGGAATACAGAACAATCAAGGCAGTTTCATCACATAATAGACTTTATTTACTAAGAAAACCAGGCTAGATGCTGCCAAACAGATGTGGAACTGGATTTCAGTACTGTTCCACTCCCAGGAAGACATCCAAATAAAGTAATTCTATTTGAAAAATAGCTGTGCAGACAGAAGACCCCCATGTTGTTTGTGGCAGCTAGACATGGTGCAGGGGTAGTGTGGAAAGGACATCCAGCCATTCAGACCTCTTTAAGTATGTGTGTACTGAGGAGATGTGGGGTGGAGGTAGAAAGAAAGATACTCAAAGGACAAAAATGCTGAAGGCTTGCTGCCACTCTCAAAGTGAGTTGAGAATCACTCTCGAGCCTGTGCTCTCCTCAGTTTGTCCTTCACAGTCTCCTCTGGCCACCTGGAAGCGCTCCAGTAGCCAAAGGATTCCCAAAGGTCACAGAGGGAGTGCTGGAGCAGCCATATCTCCTCTTTGCTCCACCAAACATCTCTGAAAATCTGCCAACCTTGTTTCTCTGTTGTGAGCTTTCTGATTTCCAGCTTTTTTTGATCGACATTAAGTATGAGGAAGGGAAGACCGTGCCTTCCTTCCCTACTGCAGCAGCAGAATTTGCTTGGAGCAATGACCTTGCAGACAGATTTGTGTTAAGGCAGTGTGTGTGTCTCAAACAGGGACAGGAGCCTCAGTACTAAACACTGTGCAAGTGTGGACCAAAAGGATCATTCTTCCCTAAAAACAGCTTCCACAGCTGAGTCACAACAATCCGTATGAAGTGGGGAAGGCAGTGCCAGGTGTTGCAAACAACGGATACTGGAGTACATCCACACGACACTGATCACACATCTGCAGAGTGGATTTGTTACTGGAACAACTAGGCAATTTGCAAAGCAAGTTCTGTAGGCATTTCAAATTCCATGTTCCAAACAATTTCCCTTTTATTAAGGAGAATGTCCAGCCTGGTCATGTTTTTCAGAGACTGGGAATTAACTGTATGAATCAATCATAATCGTCAGCCTGACCAGTATTGACTTAGGAGAGAGTTTGCCTGAGGAACAAATTAGCAGCAGGCTACTCGTGGCTGAAATAGGCAGTATGCCCTTGCTTTACCCACAGCCTGCTGCCTCCTGCAGCATGTTAGAAACATACATGTTAGAACATCTTAGAAAAATACGTCATGAAAATAGTGTTGCTCCTTTGCAGTAGGTGAAGTGACAAAAGTGTGTTGGTAGATAGAAAGAAGAGCCTTTCAGGCTTGACAAACCCAAGACAATCACACAAGTTCATATATAAACTAGCTTCAATCTGTTATTGGCGATGAAGTTACGTTATCTGACCTCCATGCCATCCAGACTGCAGTTTGCTGGCTTCGTTCCACCTAAATCAGCTCAGACTCGCTCCCTTCCCTGAGCCACCAAGGCGTCTGCCAAAAGGTCGGGGTTTCTTCTCAGCCTCTCCGAATGGCAGCATGAGCTCGTTTCCAGCACAGCAAGAAGATGGAAGGGTAAAACCTTTTCTCTAACCCTGCTAAGAAAAGGTCTAAGTCATTTGGCCATAAGAAACCTCTCCTTTTCCTCATTTCAAAAGGAACCAGAAACTGGCACAAATATAT
>NW_010240278.1:0-1565 GCF_000690775.1 Eurypyga helias | reverse complement strand
GAAAGAGTTGTTTCATTGTTCTGCATTCTATTGTCTCCAGCCCGGTTTTCAACCTGTAGGTGACTGCAGTGAAATGGAATGGAGGAAAATGGAGCCTAGGTGTTTTTCCTATCAGTTCCCCAAAAATTTCATTTCCCTGCAAATGGAACCACATAAAAGAGGCTCAGTCCTGCAGCTCTCAGTCCAGAACTCCCATTAAGGCAAAAAAATGCTGAGGATCGTAGTTTTGGAATGGTGAAAGTGTATTGATGGGCACAGCTTATACAAGCCATTAACTAAACCCACAAGATTTGATGTTTTCAGATCTGTCTTTCATGTTAACACATGGAAACAGACACTAGGCAAGTGTATCTAAGTATTTATTTTTTAAAAAAACAAAACTCTGTAAGTAACAAGGAGAAATTTCTTAATTAGGAAACATATATAGTAATAAAAACATTAGAAAAAAACCCTGTCCACTTGGATTTATAGGAACTTACCACAGCTAATCTGGATGTATGATGATACCACTACATAATAATTATACATGTGTAACTATGGGGGTTTCTTTAACATTTTGGAAAATGAGTAGATTAATAGAATTCATATGGTCTCACCATAAGGACATTTAAATATTAATATTTAGGAGTGGTTTAGATCCCCCTTTTTTTTTTTATTTTATTTTATGGAAATATGAGGAGCAAAGTGCATACACACAGTTCCAAAAGCAGTCTGGACTAGAATAAATAATCATCCGTCAACACCACAACATGTTCACTTACATATAACTATATAAACTATGACATTATGCCATACAAAAAGAAGACATCCCATGTCTAAGGTTGCAAGGAACAAAACCCAGCAGCTCCCTCATAATACAGATGCACCAGGTAAGCAGTGCTGTGTATGCCAGGGCTTCTGGACAGAGAAGGGAACCACAAGTTGCTGGTGAACTTGTGTTGCTGAGTTAACCCTCCGCTCTGGCACAACGGGCTGCGTGGCTTTCCCACAATAGCTGGGAATTTTTTTTTCCAGGCACCGAGCTATACCATGTGCAAACCAAACCAAAGGCTGTTCAGGGAGGCAGCCATTCCCTTCCCTATTCAGAGCTGCTCTGCAGAATAAATGTTTCTATGTGAGTTACTCAAGTCCTTACAAAGGCATAGAGCATGGAAATATACTCCATACTGATGCTGAAGCCTCATCAGTGTTTTGCTGATGCTGGACCCCAGGCACATTTTTTTCCTGTGAAAGAATTCCAGATATTCCCTGTATCTTTTCTCCTGCACAACACCCCAAAAGCAAGGTTTTAAAGGCAGTGAATAGTACAGCACTCAGAATTGTGCTTTTCGGACAATATCCAAATTAAAAATACATCTTACGCAGTCCCTGCAATATTTAAATAAATACAGTCACATTTCATTACATTCAATAAATAGGCTGAGCTCAAACGCAGTGCATTTCAAGAGACGAAAGCGCCCGAAGCCTCGGGCTCAGTGCCAGCTCCCCTCCAGCGGGTTCCTTCCCCGTCAGTTCTTCTGGGTCGAGCTGAAAGCAAAAAGCAAAAGACAGGGATGATCAGCACT
>NW_010240277.1:0-3712 GCF_000690775.1 Eurypyga helias | reverse complement strand
AGGCGCGGAGCCCCGGCGGCGGGGCAGCTGCTGGAAAGAGCTGCTGGGAGCTCGCTTCTCCCTCCTCCAGAGAGAGACTCGGCCCAGGGTCCCGTCTGGAGACTGCTCTGAGGAGCGGGGCGGCTGAGCCCGGAACGGTGTACGTGCCCGTTGCAAGCCGTGCTGTTGGTGTGTGACCGCTTTCCAGTCGGAGTGTGTGCAGAGTTGGTTCGGAAACATCAGGCCGAAACCGTGAACACCCTTAATTTAGTCCTGAAAGGCGTAGCCTGACGGGACAACGGGCCTCTTGACGTGCTGTATTGTTCAGCTGCTCGTGCAGGTACCGGAAGGATGGATAAAACCATATGAAGTGGAAAGGGAGAGCAAGAAGGGCTGTTGCTGAGTCCTTTCCAGCGCTAAGGCTGTGTTGTATTCTTCCTGCAGATACCTTCTTAGCAAAGGGCTCTGCTACTCTGGACAAACTGAAGGACCTTTGTAACGAAGGGAAAGAACATCCTTCCGCGCTTCTGCAGCTCTATACACAGGTAGTGTGTTTAAAACAGAGATACTCCCTTTCAAGAAAATCTACCGCGTAGGGTACGGGGGAGGGTTGGTTGTAGGAAAGGGTGTAGGAGAAAGGGATCTCTCTTAGTTGGTGTGTGCGGGGAACATCTCTGAAGTGCGGGGCTGCTTTTGCGTGGATTAGAAAGTAATCAAGAGTTGATAATTGTGCTGGTACTTGTAAGGACAGGAGGGATTTTGAAATGTTTTAGAAAACTTGCAGCTTTTGTAAAGTAAATATTAAAAGTTACCTTAAAATTGTAATGTTTTATAAACTAACAAGTTTGTATGTTACTGCATGCCACCATTGGATTATTTTGCTGGTAGCATTTTTACATTGTGTGTTTTCTTGTTTTCATAGGCTGTCTTAGACATCACATATTTTGAGGAAAACCAGCTTGTGGATGAAGATTTTCCAGAAGAATCTTCCTTGCAAAAAGTTAAAGAACTTACTTCTGTTCTTTCAGAACCAGAAGACCTGGTGAGGGAATGCAACATAAATGAAGAAGTGAGTGCTAACATTATTGAGCCAGAAAATTAATTATTTCATTATTTAAAAATAAAAAAGCTGAAACAGGATAGTAGTATTTTTGTCTTTGTTGGCAGAATTTAAGAAAAATTTTGGAAAAATTTTCAAGTCTTATTTTTATTTAAATAGTGATTCCTGAAAATATTTTTTTCAAATACCTTGTTGTGTGCTCAGAATTTTTCTTGCTAGCATTTCATGATTCTACGTGCTTTTGGCACTTTAAATCCAAAGTATTGGCCTCATGTCTGTGTCTGTTGGTTGTTAAGTACAGACTCCAGAGACTTAATATGTGAGAGTGTGAATATGAGTAGTTCAGATGGTTTACTTTTGGGATTTCATTTCAGCCCATCGACATCCTTGGTGCAGAGTTGTTAGAATGTCTTTACTGGAGAAAAGGAGCCCTGCTTTACATGTATTGTCATACAGTGAAAGAAAGGAGTGAATGGCTACAAGAAAACATTGCTGTATTTAAAAAGGTAAAGGAGTTTAAAAAGTTCTTTGAGCATGTGAATACAGTTTTTAAGTTTGCATCTTTGCTTTTAAAATATATCTTATTTTGATGTTTGTTTGGGTGTTTTTTTCTTTTTAAATAGGGTTTTGGGAAATTCACAAGGAGAAGTTATTTCTGGCTGTCATTAATCAGAATTTATCTAAAAGTGGGGGTTTTTTCTCTTGTTTTTTTTAATTGTACTCAGTGTCTGAATGATGGAGTTGAATACTTGATCAAGATGCTTAGCTTTAGATGCCCTCTTCAGTTAAATGAAGACGTCTCACTTCAAGATAAAGACACGGCTCGATTACTCAGTGAAGGTAAGAAAAAACAGAAAAAAAAAAAAATTAAAAACCCTTCCAAACCTCCCCAGTCTGCTTTTCTTAATAACTGCTCGACTTTATGAAATGCTTTATTGTGTATTTTTGTTGTTTGACTTCATTTGTATTCAAAAAACATCACTTTTCTAGAACAAAAAAAAAATTACAGGTGGGACAGATTAGCAGGCAGCAGTGCTCTCCCACCTCCCTTTTTTTTTTGTGACTTACGGATTTTAGGAGGTGGCAGTCCTCATTTTCTCTGTTTTTGGGTGCACTGGAGGAAAATGAACTATGGCTGTGGGTGTTTCATGCATAACGTGTGTTTTACAACCTTCCATTGTCAACTGACAACTGTTGGAAGCACAAATATGACTGCAGAGGGTGCTAGAGCTGCCCATGATGGTTTTCCTATTTAAACTTAGGAGAACACAGGTTACACACACAGCATTACTGACTTCACACAGGCAGAAAGTACATGCAGAATTGGTTCGTTTTGGCAAACTTAATCTGTCTCCTACTTCATATACCTTTGTGTACTTTGCATCACTGTAGTACATTTACTTGAGGATCTGAGGCTGCATCAGTGTGATGCAGGTAGGGTGATGCAGCAGGAGGGGATTTGTAATGTAAAACAGCTGGTCCTGAGGGTGTGATGTCCACATTGTTCATGCTCGAAACTAGCTCTGCTCTGGCTGTGGGGCCACAGAGCACCTTGTGTAATTTCATCTGGAAGCGGCATTGCTCCAGTTCAGCTCCACAACGCAAAGCCAGGTTCATTAAATGAATTGTAGATTTATTGAGCGTGACTTTTTTTTTTTTCAGTGACCGTGGACATGTCAAAGAGTGAAGCTGCTGCTGGTTGACACGAGTTAAGATGATGCTCAAACAGCAGTTTCTTTTAGGCTTATATTGTGGGAAGCACTGAAATACTCCAAAATAATAGGCATAATCATCCCTGAGCTTAATGGATTGTGAAGAAATACTGAAGTTATTTAAGATAAATAGGCAAACACAATTACCAGAATAATAATTATTTTGCAATCTTTTAAGTTTTTAGCATTTTGTAGGGGCAAAATGTAGGGAGGAATGAGCAAGGCCTTGATCCAGGTTCTGTTCTGGTCACCGTCAATCGTCTCATGGTTAACATTTGTTTTTCTGGTGTACCTCTTTGATAGGTTTAAACTGCTCTTTTTGGAATTATTTTCCAATATTACTGAAAAAAAATAATTTCAAGCTGTGTACTTGCTCAGAAGAATAAAGTGCTTGATCTAAATTATTTTTGCAGGTATATTTAGTGACACTCACTTCCTGGCAATGATGTATAGCGGGGAAATGTGCTACTGGGGACTGCGACACTGTGGAGAAGGGAAGCAGGAAAGCCTTGAGGGAATAGATTCCCTCTGTAACGCTGACATGGGCTGCAGATCAGAGGGCGTGTCTCTGGATTTCCGAGAAACGGGCAAAAACATGTTAACAAAGTATGTGGCTGTATGTGAGGGACCTTTAAAAGGCCAAGGGTGGAACACAGCAACTGCAAAACAAATACTGGGTTATTTTGTGAAATCCTGCAACTGAAATACGCTGCTTTGGCTGCGCTGGAAGAAACCTTGTGTGTGAAGAGCACTTTGGGGAGGTTGCCCTGTTTCAGTCTCTGACCGTTCTTATCAAAATGTATACTTTTATGGCATTAAAAACATTCAGAGAACTCTGGAATACAGGTTCAAAGTTTTTATAGGGGGGAAAAAAAAAAGCAACACCACACGGTTGTGTAATAAGCACACACTCTGCTGAGGGCATGTGTGCTCCGCCCCACCGGCGCCTTACGCTGAGGGG
>NW_010240276.1:634-3966 GCF_000690775.1 Eurypyga helias | reverse complement strand
CAAACCATTCTGTGATTCTGTGGCAATGGAAATTAAGGGGAGGGAAATAGCCCTTTTACTGGCAGCACATGCCATGTTCCATTTTAAGCTGCTGCAGTTTCACCAGGTGCTGTGAACTTGCACTGGTTTGCTGTGGGTTTGGCAAGGTGCACGCAAAAAAAGGAATACGGCGCAATCCCTGGTGAGCAGAAGCACATCCCTGACAGCTGATGTGGCTCTGAATACAGTGGGGGTGAGTGCTGGAATGAGGAATGGGGCATCCATGACCATCCAGGCTGGGGCAAACATCTATTAACGTTAATTATTACAAAGAATGGAAACTTTGTAGTTCTCGCGTCAGTTTGTACTGGATCTTGCAAAGGGCTGGAAACCAGGAGATGAGTTTGCTGAGTAACTGTCTTGTGAAATTGTTTCATTTGACCCCTCAGATCTGCTTTTGGAAAAATGATGTGTTTTTTTCCTGGGTTTGGCATAAAGGACTTAGTTTCTCAAAGGATGATTGTTCATGATACTAAAAATCAGATGCGCTTAAGAAGTCTCGTTGGACGTGTGAGCTCTGAGCTCACCGATTCCTTTTGAAAGGACAGACCTTGACCTCTTTGATTACAAAAAGCAGTCATAGTCACATTCTTACAGACTGTTGCAGAGGTAAAGCACACCACGGGAGGCCCGATTGATTCTTCGCTGTTGAGCAACGAATCAGCTTTCCCCAGCTGGAGGGAGGTTCAGTCTGATCCGACTGAAGCCCGTGGCTCTTCCGTCTGGCTTGGCACTGCCACAGCACCCGGAAGGTGCTCCAAGGCTTCTGTGCGGGTGGTAGAGAGCTCTGTGCTGCAGGGTCTCCCGCTGACCTCTGGCTGAGGACGTAAATTTATTTACACCGGGCACTTGTGCATGCAGGTGCCAACGTGCGACCTAACGCTGCACGATGCTGCGTAATGTGAGCTGGAAGGCTTTCCTCCCCGCCGCAGCAGAGACTTGAGGCTCCCGTGGCTCGTGCCTTGGGCCACTCCAGACTTACATACTACTGTGAATTTAAGACCTTTGCATTTCCTTGATTCCCCTTCGCCTAAGAAATCATTTTTTGTTCTGTTTTACCAAAAAGCAAAACCGGGTATGGATTAAGGTCCCAGACAGACCCTCACTTAGAGTCATCCTCATGCAGTGCTCTTGAATAACCAGTTATGCTTGCAAAAAAACCCCACCAAAACCCGAAACCCTGCTTTTCCTGTTTCAGCACACCTGGGGGGAGCCCAGCAGCTGTCAAATATTCTGGCTTCCTCTTAAAAGGAGATGTTTTTTGTAATGTCAGCTGTGCTTTTTAAAATGCATGTAGACTGTGGCATTCAGGGAGGAAGTGTTGTAGAAGCTCTTTCCCACGTGTCTATTTGAAGTGTCGAGTATATTTGCTTTGGCTTGGAGGGGAGGAAGCTTGCACTGCTAGGGGTAGAAGAGCAGCAGCATTCCCGATGGCAGGGCAAGAACTGCAGATGCTCAGAAAGCATTAAAAACCAGCCTTAATTTGCCTCTCCCCTTTCGTCAGTTCGTTCAGTCGCTGCACGGAGACTCTGGGGCTACTGGGCTCCGTGGATCCTTCTAATACGGGATTGTGTACCGGCACAGGGGACATTCTTGCCGGAGTAAGGCTGGGAAGGCTGAGAAGCGTGAGTAGCCTCAAAGCTAATGTCAAAGGGAGATAGTCAGAACCTTAGCGCAGACCTCAGGACTCAAACCCGTGTAACTGAGAGCTGTATTAAGGGCACATTTGCTGTCCCTGAGCCCGGGGGCTTCCTCACTCACCTAAGAGTATCCAGCAAGAAGGATTCAACTTCTCTACCATTATACACCAGAATATCAGTTTTGTTTGAACAAATTATTGTAATGGAGCCTTTATCTAGTACGAGAAAGTTGTGTCTATAGTCGTGTCACACAGATGCGTTCTCGTCACTCTTTGCTTAATGAAGGTAGATGTGCTGAATCCATTTAAGAGCGGAGTTCGTGTTCAGAAAGAAATGCCGTCTGTAACGACCGACGGATCCTTGCGTCTCGGTTTGGCAAGTTGTCCTACTGTGGGTAGCTGCAGAAGTATTCCATGGATGTCGTTGTAGGTTTGAAAACATCACTCATGTTTGCATTCAAGTGTCTGCGTTTCTGACACAGATGTGACATATCTGTATATATTATAAATCAATACTATTTTTAACCACATATTTTGTACAAATACTCACATTAGCTCTGTACTTCAGTGAAAACCTACTACGGTATTAAACATTTTGGTGGAATTAGCAAACTTCTTGTCCGTGCTTTGTTTTCATTTTATAACAGTTTTAAGCAGCTAAGCCATTTCATACATCCAAGACAAGTATTCCCAGCTCTTTAGAACAGAGCCTCAAATCCATATCCACCTCTACCCTCTAGTGACCGATTCCAGCCACTGCAGAAGTGGTTCTCCAGACCTCCAGACCTGAGTGACAAGAGGCCAAAATTAAAGGTGAGCCACCAACAAATGTGAGTGCTGTTTTTCCTAGCTAACGAGGGCGTTGCTGTCGAAGGGCACCCAACCAGCGACTTCAGGAGGCACAAACGCAATTTCATAACTGGCGATTTTCTTCCTACCCCTTTACTGAACCTTCGCTGTCAGGAATCAGGACGAACTTCATGCTGCAGATGTGGCCCAGTTCTGTTTCATGTGTACAAAAGCCACATCCTCACAGCTTCTACCAGTCGCACCAGCAATATGTATTTACAGTTTTGCACTACTCTCAGTCTCCTAAGAGAGCAACAGTAACAAAGGGGAAAAAGGGTAATAAAACAATTAAAAGACTCTTTTCCCCTACTATCATTCTTAGACCTGGGTGAGAGGGAGGAAGGCATCACCCTTGCTTAAAAAATTCAGATATGCAGCCCTGAGGAGAAGGACTTGGGGGTACTGGTGGATGAAAAACTGAACATGAGCCGGCCGTGTGCGCTGGCAGCCCAGAAAGCCAACCGTATCCTGGGCTGTATCCAGAGAAGTGTGGCCAGCAGGTCGAGGGAGGGGATTCTGCCCCTGTACTCTGCTCTGGGGAGACCCCACCTGGAGTGCTGCGTCCAGCTGTGGAGCCCTCAGTATCAGAAGGATATAGGCCAGTTGGAACGAGTCCAGAGGGGACCATGAAGATGATCAGATCATCTTGAAAATCATCCAGTTCCAACCCCCCTGCCATGGGCAGGGACACCTTCCACTAGACCAGGTTGCTCCAAGCCTCATCCAGCCTTGCCTTGGACACTTCCAGGGATGGGGCATCCACAGCTTCTCTGGGCAACCTGTCCCAGTGCCTCACCACCCTCTC
>NW_010240276.1:0-501 GCF_000690775.1 Eurypyga helias | reverse complement strand
CCCCCGGAGCCTTCTCTTCTCCAGGCTGAACAAGCCCAACTCTCTCAGCCTGTCCCATAGGAGAGGTGTTCTGAGATGGTTATCCCTCTGATCATCTTTGTGGCACTCCTCTGGACTCACTCCAACAGGTCCATGTCTTTCCTGTATTGAAGGCCCCAGAGCTGGATGCAGGACTTCAGGTGGGGTCCCACCAGTGCAGAGCAGAGGGTCAGAGTCACCTCCCTCGACCTGCTGGCCACACTTCTCCTGATACAGCCCAGGATAAGGTTGTCTTTCTGGGCTGCCAGCGCACTGCCGGCTTTTCTAGACCTTTTCTAGAGCCTCAGAACACAGGAGAAATGTCGGACAGAAAAGCGCCTGAATCAAAATCTGTCTTTATTTAAAACTGCAGACGCACTCGCAGATACCCAGAGAGTCACCTTCGCCCCTTCCCATTACACCCGGGCCAAAGGTCGCTCGCCCGGCCCGACCCGGCCCGGCCCGTTTACCCGGGGCAGCGGC
>NW_010240275.1:0-2747 GCF_000690775.1 Eurypyga helias | reverse complement strand
CTCCAGTTTCGAGACAAGGATGTAAATACATCCTGTATTTCCAGGATGTATCATTCTGCGCTTCCAAGAATGTCAGCGAACATTGTGTTTGGGCTGCAGCAGTCACGCACTGTTATCATATTTCCTCTGATGACTTCCTGAAGCAAAGTTTTTGGTTTTTTCTAGCTGGTATTAGATGTGCTTGTGTCAGAAACTATGGAAACATATGCTATTAGTGCCAAATACGCAGGATAAACCTTACTGCTATTTCACCACTCAATAAACTTGCCACTAAAAATTGGTTATTTTCACAGTTATTAGTAACTCAGGTTAATTCAATGAAAATGTTCTGTGAGTAGATAATGCCAGAGACAAATACAGAGGATCCCTCAGATAGTTCCCATGCATTTGTTGCTCTAGGCTGTGTAAGGCAAGACGGTGCACACCAATCACAAGATCACAAAAGTATCTCCAGTTGGCACTGAGTGGCTATTGGCTCCCTCTGGGACAGCGGCTGCTGTGAGTCCATCAGTCTTGTTTCCAGGGTATACACTGCCTTCCAGAGAGCAGTGTTAAACCTTGGGTCTTGCTTTGCTAAAGAGATCAGGAGGCTGAGCCCTTGGTTACACAGACTGAATTCTGATATAGAGATTGATCTCTGAACCACTGCAGCATCTGGTCTTCTGAGTCAGGGCAGACAGCGTGTCCCAGGGACAGTTGTGTGCAAGCTGCGTACACACTCTCAGAGACATCTAGTTCTGCAAGAAGCTTTTAGAGAAAGTCAAGTAGATTCAGGGTGTGACCTTCTGGAAATGACCAAAAGCCTTTCCCTTCATCAACAATACTCATCACAATGCTAAACCTTTTATTCCTAAAGCTCTGTCAACTCAACCCTTCAAAAACACAAAGCCCAGCGAAGGAGAGCCTAACCACCAACAGAGTCCGGACTCCCCGAAGGAAGGAGGAGTCACGGAGTACCAGAATGACAGTCAGTGATACGAAGTCTAAAGATGAGCGCTTCGGAGGATCTAGAGCCAAAAGTACAGAGTTAATCCTTCTGCTAGGATAAATTTCATACCTGAAAACTCGACAGCCAACATCAGCAGTTTGTCAGAAAGCCACCTCTTCTGTCCAAGGCTTGCAGCTCTGTCCTGAGCTTAAGGCAGGCCTTTATTCAGGAGCAGGCTAGGGTGGAAATGACGCTGGCATTTAGGCCATGCAAAACCGGACCCTGTATGTACTGAAAGGGAAAGCAAAGTGGACTAAGCTTTCTTTGTTCCTTAGCCAGACGGCCTGGTTTAGTGCTCAGCCTAGCCGTTCTTTCCAGCTGAAGATAAACTGGATTCCAGTGGTAAAACCCTGGCTCCAGCGAATTATACAGCAAAACTCCTGTTGAGACCAGAGCAGATTAGATACGATAAGTCTTTGGGATTTGTTTGCTAGACAAAAACATAAATGTAAATAATGATAATTACCCCATTATTATTCAACCATAAAACCTCTTTTAAGTGAAAATTGAAGCGGTGGCAAGACATAACAAGGTTTAATCACATTAAACCTGTGAGGTCCTGTGAGGAGCAGGGAGTAGATCTCAATGATTCTTTTGGGCCCCTTCCAACTTGAGTTATTCTATGTGTCAGTGATATTACAGACTTAAGGCTTTAAAAATAAATATAACTTCTGTAACAAAATTAATGTTACATTATTAAGCTATACTTCTTGGAAGGAAAACTGATGTGTCTTAATTTACATAGAAGCAACATAGTCCAGTACCAGGTACCATGTGTAACAAATGCCAATGAAGTACACTCTTCCAAACATAAAACCTTCCATTTCTGCTACTCTGAAATGTCTCATCTTAACGTCATTGGATTTGAGTTTAGCTAGCAGGTACAGTATTTTTGAGCTAGCCACAAAGTTGGTAAACCAAGTCATATTTGATAATGGAGAACTTATTTTCCTTCTCCATTCTTTTACCAAACCAGAATGAAAAATCCAATCTATTTAGCCAAAATGAAAATTAAATTTTTTGTTCACTTAATGAAAGCAGAGCCATATTTTCCAAGGGTATTTAGATAGTTGTAGATGCAGAAAGATATCTACTGGGATCATCAATGATACATTAATAGATAGGTCCCCAATTTGCATTGTGTTCAGATCCCTGAGATTTAATATTGCACTGCCTAAATACCTCCACAGCTTTGGAAAGGTAGCAAGAAACTACAGATTCTATACTGGCTTTTAGTATTTTATTTATTTTATACATTTTTCTTTTCTTAATGAAATAAAATTATCCTAAGAGGAGCTGCCTACACAAAAACCAGCCATTAACAATTGCTTTCAAAGAGAGCTCTAATTTCTAGCCAAATAGCCCTAATATAAAACCAGAATAAAAACATCTGGAAAAGGAAAAAAGAACACATAGGAATGGATCTAGACAGGATGACTGCTAAAGTAAAACCAAAGTGGTGGCACTGCCTCCTGATAACAAGAACTCGCTTACAGAAACACATGCACAAGCACTCCCAGCCAAGGAGAAATAACATTTAGGAAAACAAAGAAAAAAAATACAGATTCATGTTTTCTGCTTGTTATAGGTCAGCCCATCTCAGCTCAGTGAGAAAGCACTTCTGTCCACATCATTTACTCCATCTGGATGCTGTTTCTGCACCACAGTGTTGTAACTGGTGAGTTGCTTCCACTACAGGGTTTCCCTTCATTCAGGGGCCTAAGTCAGTTTTGTAGATCATAGAATCACAAAATGGTTT
>NW_010240274.1:0-4014 GCF_000690775.1 Eurypyga helias | reverse complement strand
CCCATGGTGACAATGAGAAGTTACATATATGCATGAGCATCTGGTTTGCCACTGATAGAGAAAAAAAAAAAATGTCCCATAACCTGTTCCCATGCAAACATGAATGGATTTCAGTGCTGAGTGTCAGGGAGAAACTTGGTGTCAAAATTGTTTTACATCAATGCCTTTTTTCTATATCATAATGAAGGGATAATAAACTGCAATAATAAACTTCAGGGGCTTTGATAATACAGCCTGCAGGTGGCTAGTAAGGATAAGTGAACTGGCCCACTGCCTGGTCTGGCATTTGCTTCAATAGTTCAGTTTTGGCAGCTTTTCCCAATCTGAGATTAAAGTCTCCCCCTTCCCACCTCTGATTTAACCTTTAAATAAATGTATGTCAGTGAAAGACCAGATACTTGACTGATGAACTGAACTAATATTTATTTTTTTTATAATAGGGCCATTCTCAGGTTACCCCTTGCACTATAATTCCTAGTGCATGGGTGTACTACTTATCTCTGCCTGCAGGACCAAGCTGTTATTTTTTCAGTGTATGGTAAGAAAACTATTGAGTTGTACAGTAATTTTAGTAATTATATCATACCCGGAGCAATATATTTTGGCTCCTTTGTTCAAAACTCAATCTCCTTGGTACTTTGGAGAATGTCAGATTGGTATAAGTGCCTGCTGTGAGCTGTATTTACTGTACTATTGAGGTAGTATTACAAGGAGACCCACTTGAAGCACTGTATATGTGTATGAAGCAGACTATAGATTTGGTTGTGTGATTCACCCTCACATTGGCTTGCTTCATAGTTCTACAAGTTGAGACCACATGTGCCATGCTTTCCTCGTCCATGGAAAAGCAGAGAGATACTCAAACTCTAGTTCACCCATAGACATTCCTCACAGATGAGACAAGCCGTTCAACTTCCGATAGAAGAGGCCTGATGCTGGTGCCTCTCTCATTGGTCAAATGGTGTCAAGTCACACTGACTTACCTGTGTTTCAACACTGGGCAAGTGACTTCTGAATCTGAAAAATAAATAGATATCTTTAATTATAATAGTAATAATCACTATACATCTATGAAATAAGTATGGGTTTATATTTTATGAATTATAGCTAAAATATTTGCAGTTATAATTAGTAGCAATGCTCTCAAACTATCTTACTACAAGTATAACATTTAGATGATGTAGGATTTTGGAAGGAAATAGTTCTGGCCTTGCTTTAATGTTTTTCCGGCCTTTTTCCTACTTTTGGCACAACTCTAATGTATTCTTCAGTATCCTTTGGGCAAGGTGCTATGATTTTACAGTGTTAAGTATATATGGGTTTACATTACTCTCTAATATCTGTCATCTGTCACTTAAATATCTTTTTTTTTTGACTCTGATACTGTCCTATTATTAGGTTTTTTACCTTGCTCATGTTTTTCATTATTTTTCCTATTTAGTTGGCATTTTCCCTATTCTGTCCCACTTCTTTTACTTATTTCTCCTTCCTTCTGTCTCTCTGTCAACCTTCTTAACTAAACCATTTCCTGTCCTCCATGTCCCTGCTCTCCCTCACTGTCACAGAGGCCAGACACTGCATTCAAGCTTGATGCTGTCCCTGTGACTTTATGAGATATTTGAAGCTTGCATCTTTTTGTCCAGCTTGGCGATTTACATTTTGGATAAATTCAGCAGTACTTTAGAGCCAGCAGCCAGGTAAATAGTGCATCAGCTGGGCATGCTGACTCAGAAAATGCTGCCAAGCCTCCATCCTCGAAGGCTTTGCCCTGCTCCCTCAAAGAGTCTGAATACTGATATTCACTGCTCATGCCTCATTGCCTCATGGTGAGCAGGACAAGATGCTTCCCACTGAAAGCCCTATGGGGTAATAACTGTAGCTCTCCAGGGACTCTAGGATGCCTCTGCCATTGCCTTTGCTCAGGCTAAGTCACATCTGAATGCCATGCTACCTCCTGTTCAACACCAAACGGCTATCTGCTCCTGCCCAGAAAGATGGATACTTTTTGGACCACATTAGTCACTCCTTTCTTCCCTCCATGACCTTACTTTGTCTACAGGAGTGGTCCTAGCTGCTGCTGAACAACCCTGTTGTTTGTGGCACAAATGAAATAGGCTTGGCTGCTTGTCAATCTGGCTCCTACATTCTGGGCTTCAGTACAGTTTAGCACAATGAAGGGAACGCAGGTTTGGAAATCCCAACATCCTGGAAGTGCCAAGTAAAGACTATTGACAACTGTACTAGAAAAAGAACAGTGCCTGTTGAGAAATGGTGTAAGAAGGGAGTTCAAGAGAGATGGAAACGACTGTAGCACATAAGGAGATCCCTGCGAGAGGCTTCCTTTACTCTGTGCGTGAGATACGCTGCTACTGTTGTGGCTTTCTCACGTTGGACAAAGCACTGCGCAAATATGAAACAAAGCTTGGACCCTTCCTGCAAAAGCTAAACACCCAAATATTGTCCTTGCACAATAGAAAAACAATATCATTTACCTCCAGGTTAAATACACCTTTCAGGTCAGAATCTTTTCTTGATAGCTGCATTGTTTACTTCTACCTTTACAGACTCCTGGATCAATGCTTTTATTTTTCTTTTTCTTTGATAGACACTGGCTCTTGAAATATTGACACCACTGCTCCAAGCAGTGGAAACAGGAGGTAACATCTTGTTCTCTGCCAAAAATTCTCCTCCTCAATCAGGCCCTGTCAGTGACAATAATGTCGGCAGACCTCTCTTTGGAAAGCCTCAGGTGTAATGTGATTCCAGGCTATTCATACTTTTACAGGTTGAAGTTTTTTCTCTTCTGTCCCTTACACACACACACTTTTTTTTTTTTTTTTTTTTTTTTTTTTTTTTTAAGAGAATCTGTACTCTAAATGCCTGTTTCCTTGACTGGGTTGCTATGAGCTGCCATGCCATGAAAATCTCACAGCAAATAGAGAAGACATAGACTCTTGTGCCAGAGCTTTGGCTTAGGTTCAGCATGTCCTCACCATTAGCTCTTCAGTTCAATTGATACATTTGTAGATGGCGATTTTCTGTCCAAGTTTGGTTTTTGGTCCTGTCCATGCAGCTGACAGGACTAAAAGAGTCTTTACAGTTCTCAGCCAAGAGTTCTTGTGTTTATATCAGGCACGTAGGCTGTGGTTTTGATATAATTTTCTCTCATCTCAAGTTCTTCATGGTGTTTTTCATGACAACAGCGGTACTCTGTCACACTGCCTCATTTGGATAGTGGCAAGAGGAGAATGGGGTGGAGCGCAATGTAGAAAACTTTACAATTGCCGGAGAAAAATTTTTGGGGTGCAGTAACTAATGTGAGACTACCTCAGGAATGGTCTGTCAAAGAGAAAGTCCTCAGAGATGTCTAAAGAAAACTGAAAGATCAGCCTAAAGAAAACTGCCGATAATGAAAAGGATCTGAAAATAATTAGCCCAGTTTACTATAAAAATGAGAGAAACAGAAAGGTATATAGAAAAGTGGAAAAAAGGCTAGATACCAACAGAAAAACAGAACAATATTCAGTAGAAAAGTAACATGAGGGCCTACTAGTGTGTGACACTAATGCTGTCACAACCATTAGCTGAGGCTGTGGTGGGAGTATTTCTGAAATGCATGTGCACACACAGAGGCATGAGTTTTGAATGAAAAGAAAAATTATAAGCTCCAGGGCATATGCCAGTTTTAAAGAAGGAACTGCCTGTGGACAGGTTATCTTAGAGTTTTAGATTTAAAAAATTGTTCCTCTAAAGCATCTTTGAAACACTGTCCATTTAGTATTGGACTTAAACAGTCCATAGCAATTATCATATTGGCTCAGACATATATCTTGGTAGTAAAGTACATTTTTGACAATATGTTTTGAACCAGAATTAGTAAATTATATATATTAGTAAATTAGTAAATTTTGGTTGAAAACAGTTAGCTTAAAATAACAGAGCAAAGTATACTGCATAGTATATGTAACACAACTTTTAATCTCCATATTTCATAGAATCATAGAATTACTGGGT
>NW_010240273.1:0-2511 GCF_000690775.1 Eurypyga helias | reverse complement strand
CATTCTATGATTCTATGAACCTGAGCTTTTATCAAAGCAGGAAATCATTCGATGAGTCAAAGCATTTCAAATTACAGTGTATACTGATTAGATTAGTTTCACTTAAAGGATTTAGGGGCTAAGGGGAATCATGTGGGATGATGATGACACTGAAATAACATATTTTACCAAGGTAATAGTTGTATCTTGCAGGATATTTAAATTCTATCTTCAGTATTGGTAGTGAATTGTGGGTTTGTGCTGTGCTAATAGCATTCTGATTCCTTTTTTCCCCATCCTTTTCTCAGTTATTACTAAACCACCAAGATGCATTTCAGGCTGGGAGCATTTATCCTGATGCCTTTTATCCTTCAATCTGCAAAAGTGGTAAGAGAAGCTTTCTAAACCCAATATTGTAACAACTGTATTTTTATGTTAAAGTCCTACAGAATTTAGTAGAGTTAAAAATAGTTATGTTGTAATAAATGAAGTATGGACAAAAACACCTCCCTGCAAAAACATCCACCATTTTTTGTTAGTATTTTGAGCCTTTTTGTAGATCTTTGTAAGAAAATAATACACTTGAAAATGTTTTAGAACGTAACTTTTGGTTCAATTTAACTATTTAATGTGTAGGGCAATTTGATAAAAGGATGCTCTTTAACTAAATTAAGTAAGATTACTGAGTAGTCTTGGTGAGAAACTGAGAGGGCAAAATGATCTATTTTTCTGTCTTGGAGAAAGCCTAGAGATAATTTCTGTATTAGGAAGTATTAATTTCTATCAGATCAGTCACAAAGATGACAGGAGAATATTAAAAATACCCACAAAAACAAATTAGTGTAGGACTTTCTGGAGAGAGATCCCAGTTCAAAGCCTTTCTTTTCCAGATGGCTGCCCTTTGCCTTTTCTAGTTCCTGTTTGGAATTTATGTCAGTTTTAAGTTTTATTGCTTGCAGATCTAAAGACTGCACTACAAATTAGCACCCTGTTGCAATGGCTGTAAAAAGTATGTCTTAATTTACAGCTGGTCCCCTGATTTTTCAGCTCTGGTAGGTCAGATCTTGATGGTAATCTGCTCAACACCAGAGCTACAGAACAGCCGGCTAGGGCTTGCTTTATGGTATTTTCTACTAAAGTGGTAAATCTGGATAGTGAGCAATTAGCAAATGGGGTAAGGACAGCCTGTTCTCCAACAAACAGGCTATTAGGATATTTACACAGATAGCAGAGACAAGGCAGTGTGTGAGGATATATGGCCAACTGATTGTTAAGATCTTACTGGGTCTGAAGTATGGGAGGTGTTTTATTTTAGTGGGTCATGCAAATTCAGATCCATTAAATTCAAAGTGTTCTTAGGAACTTTGTTTGGTTTGCCTCATCTTTTACATGTTTTTTCAGCCAAGTGCCAGCCTCCACTTAGCTCAGTACTTGCTTTTCCTGCCTCAAACTGCAAAACCCTTGTTTTTCTTTCTATGTACACTTTCTCTATCTTTTCTCATCACCTGCTCTACTTACAGACTGAAATCACACAGTGACAGCTGGACTTCTCATTGTTTCTCAGTCATAGGTTGTTTATGCTGACTGTTGTTTATGCCAACTACAGGCTGCTTGGTTTGTATCTTGATAGGCAGGTTGCCCCATCCAGCTTTCCTAACAGGGCATCTGTTGTGTCGTGGTACTCAGTTCACATCCAGATTGCCCCTCTGCTCTGGCATTTAATTCTGGTTTTGTCTCCAGACTCACCAGGTCGCTGTTCCTGATCTTCTGCCTGAAGAAGATGACCTGCTCTAACATCTTGTCCCAAACTTCAGTCTTGCTTGCCTTGTTTTTAGGACTGA
This sequence comes from Eurypyga helias, assembly GCF_000690775.1. Lineage (NCBI taxonomy): Eukaryota > Metazoa > Chordata > Aves > Eurypygiformes > Eurypygidae > Eurypyga > Eurypyga helias. The sequence continues at coordinate 691 of NW_010240273.1, read as the reverse complement.
TTGTTCTCCTGGGATTATTCAGTTACTACCTTAACTTGGTTATTTCTATCTGCCTCATCTTTCCTTTCTAAACAGTTTTGACTTCTGCCTTATACCAGGCCAGTGATCAGAGCCTACAGCCCACATTCCTTCATTAAAGTTGGGAGGCACACTTCATTAAAGTGTCGGTTACTTGTCAGCAGTCTCCTTAGTCAATATGGAAGAAGTAGGTACTTCTACAGATGTGAGCTGTTTTAACTGTGTGCCTCTAGATCAGGAAAGGCATCCAGACTGCCTTTCCACGCAGGAGACAAACTTGGATGTAGAAGTCTACTCTGTGAACATTTCATTTTGGTCTAGCAAATCGAATCCTTATGTTACCTAGTTCAGCTGCACTGTAAAATGTCAAGAGGCCAGGAGGTGATTCAATCACCCACAAGATCTGCTTTCTTAATTTCAGCATTTAATGTACTTCTGCACAATATTCTGCAGTTTCACAGTTCTGTGAGAACAAACATGTACTCTTCTTCCAAGTGTATTGATGGTCCCAACAATCTATCTCTGGCCTACCTTCTTCCCCCTTAGAGAATTTAATATTGTGCTGCTTGCTGCTGTCGTGACAGTATCACTTTCCCCTCTTCTTCACGTAGGTACACAATTTTTTTAGGCAAGATTACTGTTAGATCCTACATAATTTCATAGAATCATAGAA
>NW_010240272.1:0-2893 GCF_000690775.1 Eurypyga helias | reverse complement strand
GGTGCGGCTCCTTTCCGACCACCCCATCGCCCCTCGCCCGCACCGCTGCTGCCTTATATCCCTCCCTGCAGCTGCTCTGGGGAGAAGCAGGGCACGGACGGTTTTTTGGGGGGAGATGGTGACAGGACAACTCGGTCCCCATCTTCCAGGCAGTCATTTTCCCTCACTGCCCAGGGAAAATGACAAAGAAGGGCACCGGCAGCCGCAGGGACAAAAGCTGCACGTCCTGGTCAGCCGAAAGCGAAAAGGCAACGGGATGTAGTATCGAGGAATGAGCTTGATTCGATTAACCGTTTAATTAAAGAGCCTACCGCCAGCGCTCCGTTCTGCCATCGCCTAACGCCCGACGGGGCTGATTTCTCAGTTAATTTAACAAGCAGTGGTTAATGATAACTCAAAATCTCAGCCAAATGAGGCTTCTGTGAAGGAGCGGGTGGCCGTCGGAAGGTTCAGATGAAATGGAATAAGCTATGTATATATATATAAAAAATGCCGCTCATTTCCAACTGCCTGCGGATGCCATTAGCAAGGTTTTGTAAAGATTTATTATCTCGGTAAATCACATGTGTTCATTTGAAGCAGAGATAAGTTAGCATCCCGCTTTCTTTATAAAAATAATAGTAAGAGGAAGGAAAAGTCCCGTTGACTAAACAAACAATCCTATTAAGAAAACGGTGGTGGAAATAATGCCGAGACTGATTCACTCTAGAAAGAAATACCAGCATTTTGGCACACACGAGGCAACGGAATTGCGCTCTGAAATGCAAACAAACGGAACCATGCCCAGATTGGGGAGGGGGGTGGGGGGTGGAAATCAGGCAAATTTCCGACCGCCAACTACTTATTCGCTTCTACAGAATATGCAAATTCAAACAGCCCTTATTCCGAAGAAATTGGGGAGGGAAGGGTTTGCACCAACGCACTTGCGAACTCACTCTATTTATATGCAAGCCGAAAAATATCCTCCGATATTAAAACGGTCTTATGTTGTTAAGAGTCTGTTTCTAAAGAAAATACGGTTTTATTCACTCATCTCACTTATTATTCTTTCTAACACATAAATCTGCTTTTTCAACGATCATGCTAGTAGTTTAGTTCTGCACTTCACGTTTTAAGTTCACATCAAAACTGGAATTAAACAGAGAGGTAGCGTGGAGAGTAAACTGCAGCTTAAATGAGAAAAACTTCTGTAAGAAAATAAACACTGAAACCTAATGCTCAATCATTTCCCTTAGCAGTAAGAAAAACAGCATTAAATCACCTATCCACGTGGGAAACGGATTTTTTTTTTTTTCCTCTGCTGATCTCTTCCCCCTTTAAAATAAAACAAGATTAAGGGTTTCGATATTGAAATGTTAACCAGCCTGATTCGGCGAAAGTTTATGTAAACGGAGCCTCTGCTTTTGTCTCGAAAATCAAACACCTCCGCGACCAAACGATGCGTCCTCACTCGGGCAGAGATTGCGAACCCTCCTTTTCCCTCTCTGGTCGTGTGAGGAGAATAGGACCCTCAAAATATTCCTAACTAAAAAAGAAAAACAACAGCCCGCCAAAGATATACAAACAAACAAAAATCCATTGCACCACTTGGGATTTTTGTTTGTTGTAGTTTTGTTTTTTTCCTCTCCCTTCACTTTCGGATCCTGGCGTGGGTCAGGGAAGAACTATCCCGCTAGTTATAGAGACTGGATCTTTTTTTTTTTTTTAAGGAAAACTGTTTCAGTCCTTCGACATCTCCGAGATTTTTCCAGATCTTTTTTTTTTTTTAAGTTACAGTACTTGCTGCTAACTGTGTAATATTAAATTGTAATTTCAGTAGATTTTCTTTAAATAGACGTTAACTCACGACTGAATTTATTAGGAAATTCTGCTTAAAAAAATAAATGTTCCGTAGGGTCTTCAGCGATTTAGCAGACCTTCAGCCTTTCTGAAAGCTGGCTGATCACCGAAAACTACTGTCTGTCTTATAGGTTTTCTCCTCCGGAAGCAGAAGAGTTTGAGCACTGAAGCTACCTAAGCCGCTGGACGCTTTTCGCCCTTGAGAGTTTTAATCTGATGGGGAGATAGTAAAGGGAAATCAGGGGTAGAGAAAACAACCCAGGCGTTTTAATAGCTTGTGAGAATTACACAGCCATTCCGAGAGGGAGCTCGTTGAAAAATCTCTGTTCGGTTTATCAAGTTTATCCGGTACCACCGATTTGGGTTTAGATCCCTGGGCGTGAGACGGATATGGCCCCGTGATTATTCCGTGTGTCTCCTGGCATTTTACTCTCAGATAACTTTCGTTTCCAAAATGAACCCGAAATCTACCCACCTTCTCTCTCTCTGGGAACCTTAAAGACGTAAAAATACGCCGACAAGCGCACCCCGATTGCTCTCCGCCTGTTTCCCTGTCCCCAGCCTCGCGTGTGCGCGGCGATGAGGAGCGTATATCTTTCTGTACGTGATTATTTACAACCAGCCCCTATGCACGCACTCTCCGGGCAGATGGAAATTCGCTCTTGTACCGGGGAGACGAGGGGGTGGGGGTGGTGAGGGGTTACACTGGAAGTGCAGCTCGCTCTTAGGGAGACAGCGCTTCTCCACCCTGACTTCTCCAAGATGTCTTTAAAATGACATGACACTTCGCCGGGCTCCCGAGCCTCCTGCCACCCACCTCCAGCCCTTTGGCCGACTCACCGGCTCTGACCCGGTGCTCGTATCGCTTTCCTCCCCAGGGAAAAACAAACAAACGGACCCCCCACTCAATCCATCCAACATCCCTACCCTCCTTTCAAAAAGGCTTTTCCTTTGGGTGCGTCATTTCCCTGGCTGTCACTACCTGTCCTCCCATCCCAGCCAAGCAATGGCTTCTTTTTCTAGCAGGGGGCACCGAGAGACCAGGATTGCCCCC
>NW_010240271.1:0-3193 GCF_000690775.1 Eurypyga helias | reverse complement strand
ATTATCTAATATATATCTAATTATATATAATAATATATATTATCCCTCCATTTTAAGGGAGAAGAAGGTAAATGGGTGTCTCTGGCCACTTTTCTCCCCTTCCTGCTTCAGAATACAATGATAGTTACTTTTTTCATGAAGAGTGTGCACTCTTGGGATGTGGACTGGATCAGTGCTTTCTTACCTCTGACACTAAAACCCTCCCGAATGTTGGAAACACTTAGCCACTCTCTGAATTTATCATTTCAAAAATCCTTCTCCTCGCCAGTTTTCACAAGAGTCTTACCCAATTTATTTCAGATTTTCAGCATCATGCACTCCATTTGCTGAATAGTGTTAGGGATAGGGAGGGAGCAGTGCTGAAGATCGGATGCAATGACGTTTTGCATTGGATCCCCAAAGATAACTGAAGGAAGAAGTGCAACAGCTGGTATAGATTTAGAATGTCTCAGTACGCAGGGGTTTGCCAAGGAAGAGCAGTGCATGGTATAAATCAGGATTGGTATTTTCTTAACAAAGCAGCCAGAAGCCCTCCTTCAGAACCTTAGGTAGGACTTAGGTAAATTGGAAATGGCTCTAGATATTTATATTTAGGTTCCTGGATTGTTTCCAGAATGGTTTACTAATGCTGTTTCCCTCTGGGCTTTCCTCTCACACTTGTGCAGTGCTCCACTACCTGTGGAATGGGGGCTTTCTGGAGACATGTGGAGTGCAGCAGCAGGAACACATCTCACTGTCAGCACACAAAAAAGCCTGATGCTGCAAGAAAGTGTTATCTCCGCCCATGTGCTAGCTGGAGAACAGGAAATTGGAGCAAGGTAACTTCGTTCAGAGCTGTGTGTGAACAGTATGCTTGCTAACCTCAATGAGCAGGGAGTTCTAAATACTTCATTTTTAAAATAATTATTTACTCAGTGAATGCATACATAATTCCCATTTGGCCATTCAGCACTAATTTACTAATTTCCTGACTATGTTATTTATGGAAACGCATCTGCTGTGGATTTTGTTCTTCCTCTGTGGGGTTGTGCTCATTAACTCTTGCATCTAGAGCTAAAGCAGGGCTTACTGTCCATGTTCTGTGGAGATCCTAGGACAAAGCTGTACACGTTCGCATGTGGCATCCTTTTGATCTCTGCCTCCAGAGGCATGTCCTAATTTTAAGCCAGTGGGAATTTGGGAGAGGGAGTTGGCATGTTGCTGCCCACCCTTGCACCCAGTATTATCTCTTATGTGACATGTTCTGCTGCCCATTCGTGTAGCCTCTAAGTTTTACATCAGAAAAACTAAAGAAGACTGTACTGGGGAGAATGTCTGCTGTGGACAGGGTCTTGTTTTGTCCTAGTTATGTACACAGGCCTGGCCAAGAGACAGGATAGTGTCCCAGGTGGTAAGTGGAACCCAATAAATTGCGTCTAGTTCTTTTTTTGGTATTGTAAGGTGGGTGATGAATACCTGGAAGGACTTTGGTGACTTGTTATGTTTTGTCTTCACGCTGTTTAAAACTGGGGCTTCAAACAGTGGCGTATTTTTTAATACTCAAAAAAGAAAAAAAAGACAAAATTTTATTAGAAATAATGTTATTTAATGAAGAAAAATATAGATCTCTTGCCTTCTTCAATACATATCATTTTTGTGGACAGTGTTGTTGCCATTGGACTAGAGGGCAGATTCATACAAAAAAAAGGTTAGAGTTAAAAAACTATATATGGCATAGAATTGATTTGTACATGAAATACATGCCTGTTTAGAAAGTCTAGAGAAGGCCAAGGCATTACATAACTACATTTAAGCCTTCAAAATTAATTTTAAATGATACATACAACATTCTGCAGTCCCTGTTGTGATAGGGCATATTTCACCTTCACTTTTTCTTCGTAAGCATTACTGCTTTTGCAACAAATGGATGATAATTATGTCTCAGAAAGTAACTAGAAATCAGATTTAATGATAAAATGGTACTTGAAACAGAAGTTTAAAAGCATTGTGAGGCCAATTTGAGACAAAAGGCTTTTCTTCGCACATTTATGTTGTTAAGTGTGCTGGGTTTAGTCAGGAAAGAGTTAACTTTCTTTACTGGAGTTAAACCACCACATTAAGCCACCCTTATTTTCCAGCAATTGAGCTATACAAACCTAATTACAATTTCATATATAAAAATGGCTGGTTTTTTGTTTGCTTTTGCAAGTGGCAATTGTTTTTCTCATTACTCATTTCAAACATTTTTAAGGCATCATATCTCAGCAAGATGGCTGTATTCCCCAGCTAGCGTAGTAGAGCTTTCTCTGTTCCTTTGCTGTCATCTAATTCTTCCCCTTTCCTAAAAGGAATGTGCCTTAGACTAGATCTTACAGCCTGAGTTCAATACCAAATATAATTTGCACATATATTTGGGCTGTGAGTACTCAAGTTTCTTGCACAGTCACTTCTTTCCATTATTACTATCCATAGGGGCAGAAACTCCTGTGAAAAAGGGTATGGACACCCCTTGCATCCATCCTTCAGCTCCCAGGGGAAGTGTTATATTCAGGTTCCTTGTTCAACTGAAGAATGCTTATTTATGCAAAGGAGAACCACATGAGGTGTTATATCGCATCATGAGGGTAAAGATGAAAGCTGATCTGAGGTTATTCAGTGGTGCAGGCAGCATTGGCTTTAACTGGGAATAAGGACAAAATAATTAACTGTGTATTTGTCCTTATCCTTGGCGTAGCAAATTCAGTCTGTCTTCAGCAGCAGGAGGGGTCCTGGGCTTTGGTATCTAGGCACAGAACCTGGTGCTGCTGTATGAGGCCTCAGAGCAACCTCTGGGGAAAAATGGGAGACTGGAAGGGCTCGCTTGCCTCCCAGTAGTGCTGCGAGCTAAAAAGCAGTTTCACAGGCTGTGAGTGAGGCTCAGCGTGTGTCTCCCTTCTCTCCCAGTCTCTCACACCCAGACTGCTTTTGGGGTATGGATCCTCCTGGTGCCATGGAGAAGCAAGGAAGGTGAGGGTGGGAACTGCTGCTGTGGGGTGAGTCCACTGTCCCCCAGTGGTACTGTCTGCCAGCAGCAACTCAAGTCTGTGGCCTAAGACGAGGAGCAGCTTTGCCAGCCCGAGCAGTCTGCTGCCAGGGACACCTCCCTCTTCCACAGCTGAACAAGAAATCCACCCACACAACTGCCTCTTTCTGTACCCCCAAAGTCACGGAAGAC
>NW_010240270.1:0-4554 GCF_000690775.1 Eurypyga helias | reverse complement strand
AGGACCGGGATGTCATGGAGCTGCTGAGGACCCCCTCGGACCTGGAGTCTGGCAAGGGCAGTTGCGACGAGCTGGCCGAGAAAGCGCACCGGAAGGACAGGAGAGTGCTGCGGGGCGAGGACTCCGTGTCCGTCTGCACCACCACCACCACCACCGCGGGAGAGTGCAAGAGCCTCATCAGGAAGGTGGAGCAGGAGGAGATGCTGAGATACCTGGAGACCTGCTACCCAGAGATGCCGGGGAACGTGTTCGCGGGAGACGGCTCCGTGCACAGTGCCTTGGAGAAGACGAGCTCTTCTCCCGCCAGGGACAGCGCCGCTTGCCCTGACGTTGAAGACAACATTTTTGTGGCTCCTAAAGACAGTATCATTGTCTGCTCTTACAAGGACAACAGCCCTTATGACAGATACTGTTGTTACATAAACCCCACTGGAGTCAACTCAGACACGGAGACCATAGTGTGAAAGACGCATACTGTATATATATGTATGTATACAGAAACTGCATCTTCAACTTCTTGATAGGGGATAATATAGCTGACTGCACTGCATGGGACAATCCTGATACTATTACAATTTAACCTGGTATGTGACTGATACTCAAACCTTTTGTGCCTGAAATACTCTTGCTGTAAGTAAACAAGCATGTTTAAAGGTTAAAGAATTCAATTCTTCATTTTGGAAAAAGAGAAATTATATTTAAATTCTGTTCTCTCCCTCCCTTTTGTTTTCCTGCTGCCTCTGGCACCCAAGCCCGTAGACACGCTGGCAGGAGGGCAGCAGTGGCTGTCAGCTGAGATCCAGAGCTGAATCCAAACTCTGGAGCTGTCTGTAGGAAAGCATGTGGTGCTCCGTGGCTGCATGGGTCTTAGCAGTAGTGTCACTTCATTTTGGGAGGGGTTGAGAGATGTCAGCGTGCACTCCAATAGCCGGCTGCTGTTAAGGAGTGTAGAAGTGATTTGTTTCCCTTCTTACTGGCAGGATTTTATTTTCCTCTGTTGCAAGGAATCAATGTGCTGACCCTGTGGGCCCTCCTGAAAGTCTCTGAGGAGCCAGATAGGTTCAGGGGAGATCTCAAAGGCTAATCCATCATCACTAGCATGCAGGGTACAGGTTTTAGCTTTGTTCACTGCTGGTATTGAATTCCCTGGAATGTTTCTAACACTTTTTTTGATTTTATTGGCATACCTGACAAGGAGATTACAACAGGAATCATAGAACCACAGAATGGTTAGGGGTGGAAGGGACCTTAAAGATCATCTAGTTCGAACCCCCCTGCCATGGGCAGGGTCATGACACAGTTCTTGCAGAGACCAGGGGCAAATGCCAGTGGAGTCTTAAAAATAAATTCAAGTACCTCTGAAGTTGCTTAGAGAATAGACTTCTGTGGGTTGCTGGGTCTGACTCTTCCAAAAACGTCATTTTTGTGTGCCTTTTCTGAAATGCCCGATGTTTCTCTGTGGGTGATGAATGGTTACAGTCCGCTCAGGGGTCTCAAAGCCATGCTTTGCTGGGGGCGGGAGCAGAGGACCTGGCTGGCAGATGGTTTTGTTCACAGCCTATGGATACATAGCAGGATAAATACGAAGTGAGTAGTGAGGAGTAACCTTTCAAAATCTGAGCCTGCAGCTTACATACAGAAATGCAAATCCTGGCTGTTCTGTCCAACAGTAAATTGCATGTTCCATGCTTTGAATAAAAACCTTATCTGGCCTCTGCTATGTAGGTGATAGAGACGTGGTATAATAGGATGTGCATGCTAAGCAGCTGCTCTAAGGGTTAAGTTCTTGGGGTAACGCTGACTAAAGCATAGAGTAAATTGCTAGCATCTCACAAAGTTCCAGTTCATATAACTAAACTCAATTCCAACAAGTTCCTCTGTGTTGGGAGGCTTAATAACTGTTGTTACTTAGCTGTTGCTTGTCAGCTGGGCAAATGCATTGAATTACGAGGGTAGGAAGGAAGAAACAGAGCATTTCTTTTCTAGCAGCCTGAGATGTGGTGTAGAAAGTGGCAAGGAATTTTCCACTGAACCGAGCCACCATTCCCTGCCCATGGAATTGGTTGCAAAGTGAATGGAAACTTTATGCATCCACTGTTGGGTTTTTTTGTGTCAAAGCTTACGTCGAATCATTAGAGCCAACCAGTCTCTCAAGAGGTTTGCAGAAGGAGGAAATGGATTTTTTGATGTAAGATCGTTCGGTTTCTTCCAGACCAAACAGAGAAACATTAAGGTTGTGGCCAGGCTTTGGGGGGCATCAGGATGCTATTAGCATGAATTAAGAAAAAACTAGCTAGTTTGTGTCAGGTGAAGCCTCTCAATAGGTGGTTACAGGCAGCTCTGCTGTTCTGACATACAGCAACAGTACTGTGGGAATAAACCAACATATACTCTGCACAGCCCAAGTTTTATCCACTGTGCAAAGGAATTCCCCCAAAACAGACCCTCTCCCAGGCGTGTTTAACTCCCACTTCCACGTAAAAGCACTCTGTGGCTGTCAGGCAGATTGTCTCCTGCAGGCTCAGTCACTGCAGGACCTTATTCTGCAACGTACAGGGCAGGTTTTTGATGGCACTGGGAAGTCGTATTTCATGACCTCTGAAGCCAACAGCTAAAATACCGCTGATGTACATGATGAGGAATAGGGTCTTTCATCACCTTCTGTTCCCAAGGGAAGCAGGTGAGGGTCTCAGCGTGTGCCAGGGGTGCTCAGCATCCCCGAAGATCAGACCCACCGTGACAAAGCAGGCTACCGGGTAGCTGCATACAGCCTTTGCTGGGGTTGTGAGCAATCGCTTGCCTTGCGTAAGAGAGCGAAGCGTCAGCCCGCTGGGAACCTACATTTGTACAGTTCTGCAAATATATATAGGAAGAGGTCAAGTTTTTCCATTTTGTCCAGGATTAGATGTTCTCTGTCAAAAGTTATATTGGGTTTTACAAGGCAAGACAGCAAACTCTAGTGACAACCGGAATGGTAAATCTATGAGTTGAGATGCAGTCACGCAGATCTGAGTCTTGTGCTTTATTCCATTCTTAGTGCAGAAACCAGAGAATGCTTGTACTAAAGCAAAGTTTAATGGGAGTGAAAATTTCCCGCAATACAGAAAGAAATCTAAAAAAAAGTATGCCTAAGACCTGCCATTTCTAGGCAATGTCCCTTCTCTGTTCATTTAGCTGAGGTAAGATTTCATAACGAAATACAAGTTTAAGCAATATTTTGAGGCTAATCCACCATAATCCACTAAAGTTTTTCAGTGAACATGTGGGAATTTGAGAACATCTGGGAATTTGAAGGTAAAGAAATATATTAGTACTGCCTCTGAAATACTTTATGAATTTGACTTCCTTTTCTGCTAGATAAGCAGAAAATTAAATAAATTAATATAGTAATTTTAAAAATACTAATTTGTCCATTTAAAATCGATTTTTTTTTTTTTTAAAGAAAGTGAGCTTTTTTTCATACACCACAGTTTTGCCAGTAAAAATCTACAGCTTATTTGGTCAAAGACAGCATGACAGCAGCTTCAAGCTTTTCATGCAGATACCATGTCCAGGCCAGAGAAGTACTGGGGCTGTGTTTTCATTCAGCTCATGCGGTCTCTCCTGATGACCACTAGAACCTGCAGGACCAGTGCTGCTCTTGGAACAAGCAGGAATAATCACGTTGCTTCCAGGAGGCAGCTTCTAGACCTGGATCTGAATTTGGCTTCAGGCTACCACCACAGCTTGGAGTGTGATTCCAAGTCATGACCTGGAGATGGGAGCTGCTTTCTGCCATTGCTACCTTTAAAACACCTTTAGGTCAAAATCCCTCTTCTCTCCTCAGTGCTGTCCTCCAAACAATGCACATGGAGCTCTGTTTGTGGGATTAACGCCTGGTCTCATGGAAGTCAGTTGTGACATACTGCTTGGTCCCACGGTATGGGGGCAGGGCATATATTAGTGTTTGAAGAAAACTAATGATGTGGACATTCAGAAAAGGTTCCTAAGAGTTGCAAAATTTAACTTTAGAACAGCATTTGTCATAGTGCTACAGTGGCCTTTACCTTTTTTTACAAAATAATGAGATACACAGATCAACTATACACTAGGCAATTTTGTGTTGCTTTGTTTAAATTTCTGTTGTCATAAATAGCATTGTTGCAGTCATTGAAGCTGATCCTTGCAAAGACTTTTTAACAGAAAATTGGGACTTTTAATCAGTGTGTGGTTTGTTCCCCTGGAACACTAAACAGTACCTGGTCCCTTCTGCCTGGAAGCGCAGGAGCGGGAGGTGAGTGTGCTCAGGGTGTGTCCCCCTCATGACCAGTACTGTGCTCCTCATCTGCCGTCTGAGGAAGTGTGGTACTCTCCCACAGGCACCTCCTCCAATCCGACCCAACCCCTCTGCAGTCCTGTCTCCAGTAACTGTTTATAATGGTGTAATTAGCAGAGTAACAGCCACTGTGGCCCCCTCTCAACCATACCAGGCTGTTGGCAGCGTGAGCTCCTGCTATTGGCAGGGTGGGAGATTCTGACCCTGTATCATCAAATCCCAAACACAAGGACAGGCTG
>NW_010240269.1:0-7244 GCF_000690775.1 Eurypyga helias | reverse complement strand
GGTGGGGGGGAGGGGCAGAGGCATGTGTGCCATTTTGGTGAACTTTTGCTCCTTTCAAGTTTCTGGCAAGTACTGGCAAAAGGATATTAAACTTAACAGGGTCCTGATGATCAATTACAACTACGATATTATGTGTGGATCACATCACGGTTATATCTGAACTTAAACGGTGTGACGGTTACTCGGACAAAAACTAAGTGTATAATAAAAGAGGAAAGGCATACATTAGGAACTGTAATTCAGTAAAACTTTATTCTCAGCTATATACCCCGACTATGATAATGATGCAACCTCTCTGTCATTAGCAGAAAACCTGATTATGTGGCAAACTGGGTGATATTTTGATTGCCATTGCCCTTTAACAAATGTATGGAAGGAAAAGGGGCAGGCTGGTCAGTGAAGTCCTTCAGCTCTCTGAGTATCCTGATCCTGGGGTCAGGTTGAGAGGACATGTAACCTACATCAATTGGGTTAATCATAAGTGTCATGAACATTTTAATTAAGCAGCCACAATTATATAATGAGCATTTTGTATAAAATAGCTTGTCCTCCTCTCACCCCCTCAATGCTCCTGTTACAGCTCAGCTCACTGTGCACAAAGGAATGAAAGATTCATGAGCAGGAAAGACAGCAAGGGAAGAGGAACATGGCTCTGTAATAATGATGGGTAGCGTTCTTGATAAGGCAGCAGGGTATCTAAATGACTGGCATCAGTCTATACCCATGTCTTCACAGGCTCATATTGCCCCTCATCTCTTCCTGACAGGCTGGGCTTCTCCTTAAAAACTGCCTTTGGACTTTGCCAAATCCCTTGCAACCAGCAAGAATGTTCTAAAACCAGAAGTTACACAATCTTCTGACCTCCCTGCGGTCCACCTATTAGCCTATCATAATATTTGTTTTAATAATAGCATTACATGTGGTAGCAACAGAATGTTTTTGTTATAATGAAAAATTCACACAACATTGTTCATTCTTATGCTGTTATTTAGTGGCCAGGCTGCTCAGAAAATACATAAGAGAAGAGACTTTAATTCCCACTGTTTATTTTCCTAATTCTATAATGACTTTGCCTGGGTAGAGTGAGCACTGAGTAAGTTTTAGCACCTCTTGTTTTTTAAGTAGTCTTGGGAAAAAGAGTCAGTTGGCATACCTGGTCTGAAAAATATTTGGCTGTTACAGGGCAAATAATTAAATCACAATTGTATTGCTCTTATGATGAAATAGACTGGAAATTTCATGCAATATAGTATGTTGCGTTTATTAATCAAGAAAAAGCAAATCAGTCCAACCTGGCCATTAATTTACCCCAAAGTTTTTTTGTGTAGAAGCATTACAGGTGCTGTGATGGAAGGATCAAGTTCTCCCTGTACAAAAATGTCAACAAATCTAGTCAAGTATATTTACAACAGGTCCTGCACACTTGCTGTCCAGCTAGTTTAACCCCTATATCATTTATCAAAGTCCTGTCTATCTTTCAGTCTACTTCTCCAGGGAAGTGCAGTAAGGATAGGAGAGAAGTGTGTTTTGACTCAGATAACAGGACTACAAGAATAAGAGAAAACACACATAAATTAGGCTGTGAATTTAGTATATTCACCTTTGAAAAATCTGTGAGAAGATTTCTGTAGAAGATGGAATCCCTGAGGTATTCTCATGGCAACACAGAAATCTATGGGTCGTCAATAACATGGCATGGTGATCATTGATACAGGCACAAATTGAACAGACTCATTCATTATTGCTATTCATTTACATTGGTTGCTTTTCTACTCATAGAATCGTGCTAAGAAAACAAGATAATACTCTAAAGTGGTCAATGGGGGTGTTGAAAGGAATATGACAGATCTTTATGTTCAGACTTACATGAAAGGCAAGAAAACAGCTTTTTGGAAAAAAATGATGCCTTCAACATAACATCTTCATTTTATTTATATAGAATGATATGTCATAAGTTCTAGTTAGCAGACATTCAAGTAATACAAAATGTTATCTTATTTTTCATAAATGTAAATGAATATTCTTTACATTTTGTCTGCTTCTTCCAGTTTAGTTTTCCTCAGTGACATGCATCCTCTTCTTTGTATTTCCAACCTAGACAGAAAGAACCATACAGTCATCCTGATAATAAATGTGCAGCAGCACTAGGTGAAAAAAGATTTGTGGAATCTTCATTGGAAAAAAAAATAATGCAGCAAATATATTAGACTGGATCAGAATGAATTGCTGAAATCAAGTAGAAGCATGCTTCTGTCCAAGGCAAACATGTCTCATGTGACAGCTCCATTATATTAAAAAGCAAAAACTGGGAGTTTCATGTAGTGTGATGCAAATCATAGTTCTGTTTAAGGAAGACTTTAGAGTAGTAAATTATGATCTTGTTTAAACTGTGATTCATCTTTGAAAGACAGAAATGTTCTGCAGTACTTCAGAGGCTTAGGTTAAAGCTTTCTACCTTTTGAAAATTTTAAGTTTTGTTTCTTTTTCTTTGAATAGCTTAATGCACTTACCTTAATTATAATGTGCCACTGTGACAGTACATGTGTCTAGGAATTAAGTTTAACCCTTTGAAGAGAAAAGCTATATGCTTCTTATTTGTGTAGGTTATCTGCAAAACCACAGAAATGCGCAGCAACCAATGTACTTAGTGTAAGGTGGAGTACCCCATAACAACCGGTACATGTCACCCAGAAAGTACAAAGGGGTCAATTTTGGCCCCACAGAAAACATCAAATTTCCTCATGGCAAAAACCTCTGCTGGTGAGGGAAGCCTGGCACTGTTGTTGTACAGTAGCCCAAGGAGTATTTTACTACGTCATCTACTACTGTTATATATTATTAACTAACAGAGCGAGTTGCTCTGTCTAAATAAGAAGTGCCATAAGATGGCCACACTAGGCAAAAGGGAGTTGTGTAGAAAAGTCACTGTGCAGGGTACAATCTGCCCCACTCCTTATCCTTCACCTTGGGCAGAGGGAGAAGTCAGGACCCAGACCGGCTGCAGCCACCTCCTGACCCATCACATCACTCCACTTCCAACAGCTCTGGGCACGACACCTTCTTGAGTTGCTGTTCTCTTTTCCTCTCAGGGAACGGTCCTTGCTTTCACTTAGGGTCAGAAATGTCTCCTGGGACCTTCGTCAATATTAATGTCATGTATTAATATGGCAATTGCACTCAAAGGTCAGCAGAGAAATCAGAAACCAACCCTGGACAACTTTTCTGTTTTGGCATCGTTGTTGCACATGGGCTGTATTTATAACCTGCACTTCCCACAGAGATATCCATTATCCCAGAGCTTCTACAAAATGAAAAGCCTCTTGGAGGCACCGTTTAAAAACAAACAAACAAACAAAACCCACTTAATTTCTTCCATTTGATTTAAGAGGTGGAAGCAAGAAGGCCGTTACTGATCTTTTTATTTTTTTAGTTAGTATGTTCAGCCTAATACAGTTTAAAAGCCTCAGTATTGTGCAAGCGATGACTTTCTTTTCTTCACTGTGGTAAAATTGACCATAGTGAAATGAACTGTAATAATATCTCAGGTAAGTGACACATGGAAAGCTTAAATTCCTTGGAGAAATAGAATATATTCATAAGTTTTGTTTTTCATGGCAAAACTTGTAAGTGTTCCTTGCTCTGGGCTCATGGCTTCCTTTTGATAAAGAGAAGGCCCTTGTCTTGCTGCTTATATTAATTTCTTTATTCAGAAAATGCCTTATAGCCTTATAGCTTTAGGAAGGCAATCTCCATTAGGGGAAAGATCAGGAATGGTAAGGGTCAATTAGTTTCAGTCTTCTAATTTTTCTCTTCCAGAACGGCACAAGCAACTGCGAGCAAGACAGATGCAGAGCAGCGTTCAGCCCAGCAGGGCTTTCCCGCAAACCTTGCTCAGGTTCCCTACTCAGCTTTGAAAAGTCCGCTTCTCTTCGTAGTCTGAGCTTCGTTGATGTATGAGGATTTGTTGTGTTACCTTCAGGCTACTGCAGACACACTTTTGACAGGCCTGGGAAAGCACACGAAAGTGCTATTTTCTGCTTATCTGGCTTTTTCACCTCAAACAGTTTTCAGATTGTTTCAGGCTTGTATCTGCAGGAATTTCTTCGAAAAGGAAGACAAGTGAAAAACCTGACAAAGGTTTCAGTAAATAAGTACGAAAACAGTTTTTTTCCTTTGTTAGGACACACTTTTTCAAGAAAAAGAAGGCTCAGAGAATATATCTGGTACTTTCTGTACAATTTTGATGATATTAAGGAGCAATTGTTCCTGAGAAACAAAAACACTTGCAAGGTGTGTTAAACAACTTGTCTGGTCCTTTGCTTTTTAACCAGACTAGTATTTGTCATTTTTTTCTTTTTCTTACTACTGATCTTCACCACATCCTCACACTTTTCCTCTCCTACCTCTTCCTTTTTTGTTTAAAAGCATCTTTCACAATTTGCAAAAATAAACCTGTGTTTACACATTTGAAAGACATTAAACTTATAGAAATTTCATTATCTAGTGTTTACAATTCAAGAAGCTAGGCAGCTTTTAAATTTACATGAGCAGCATATGGGTGGACTGTCTCCCTAAGGTTTTGGGGTTTTTTAAAATTAATTCTGTACATAATCGGTATTTTGAATTACTGCTTTGATACTGCTCTATGAACTCACTGAAAAATTAAACAACCACATCTATAAAACAATTGTAAATACTTCCAGTTGTAAAAAAAAATGTCTTCATGCTTCATTTTTATGAGAAAGGGATATCACTGTAAAAATATTCAGTCTTGTAATCAATAAACATAACCTTCCAGTGTGTTATTACAAACCTTCATTTGTCTTCAGGTTTTACTTGCAAACATTATTGTCTGCATGGCATGAAGGTCATTTTATGGAAAGTACACATATCAGATGTGACAAAGGTAACGTGCTACTAGAGGATCTGTGTTTCCAGAAAAAAGCTAGAATAAGCTACTACAGAGTTGAAATAAATAATAATTCTGAACTTCATTACCTTTTACAAATGTCATTTTTATAAAGACAGTGACTCAAAAGCACACGTTATTCCTAGGTTTTGTTCTATATACTCTTAATTTTGTCAAACCTGGTATTTGGCATTTCAAATACAAAATGGGAATTTTCTCTGTTCTTTCAGCTTTATAGCAAGAACTCAAACTTCCCAAGTGGAAGTGTTTTTCTCATATTTATACATACCTCTCATATTTATCCAGCACAAAGGATAATGTTTGCTGGGGAGAGTTTAATTTTGGTTTATTTGTGGTTTTGTTTGTGTGGGTTTTTTTTAACATGGTAATTCCTTTAAACATGTCAACATTTGGAAACTAAGGAGTTTCACTGGAAATCTGTGCAGTATCTCAGTGCATGCAGCTAGTTTAGTATCAGAGTCTGAAGAATTCTATACAGGCCAGATGCTTGCAACATCTCTAAAGGTTCTTTGATTAATTGAGGTGAAACCACCCTGTATAACAGGGTCAGCACACACAAGTTTTCATTATTTTCTTCATTTACATCAATTAGAATTATGGAGGGCCTGGGGCTACTCCTGACTTCTAAAAACATGATCTACTCCTGGGTGATGTTTAAATAGAGCACCAGAAAGACTACATCATATTTCATTAACAAATAAAACTTTTATTTCTTTCATCAATGTCAGAAAGATTTCTATTAGGTGTATTGCAAAAGCAAGTCATTAACATATATCACTCAAGGTGGTCAGACTCTAAAGAACTGGAGCTTGCTGTATATCATAACAATCAATCTAAAGATAGTGAAATTCATTTTTGCACAGACTGCAGTGAAGAAAGAATGAACATCAACTTCAGCAGACTTTGTGAATTCCAGTTTTTGTTTATGACAGCTTATTTAAGTGGTGTGCAAACCATTGCTTTGTATTATGCCTCAACTGGAGCATGTCTCTACCAGACTGAAAAAAAAAAAAAAGAAAAAAAAAAAAAAGAAATTAAGTTTAGGTCCTCTACCTTGAAAGGTAAATGAAAGGCATAAGTCTTAACACCTGTGGAGGTGACATAGTATATCACGTGTCAGAATTAGAGAGGTATTCCGGAAGTGAACCAAAAGAAACATGATATAGATAACACTGTAATTTCCTATAGTCCAGTGTGTAACAGCAGACATCTCTCCTTTGGATCTTGTGCTCGAGGTGAAATCAATGCCACATTTTCCTTTCCTCAATATCAGTTATTGTGAGTCATTGTAGCCTTGTCCAGCAGAGCAAAAATCGACTCACCAAGTGTTTTATCAACATGTGCAAATCAATTATGTGCAGCAACATTATTGATGCAAATATAGTGAATATTTGTGCAAATTTTAATAAAATTATTCTGAATGGTAGAATAACATGGTTTGTTAAATAACAGCCCACTCTGTTGCTGTAAATCCAGCCATATGGAGCTGTGAACCTAAATATCCCTTCTTTTGTGTGTAAGGGCTTCTTCATACTAAATATTTTTCCCATTTCCTTTCTATGCCTCTGTAACACTCTCTAGCCTGTAAGATTAGCACCCATACTCATTCTGTGGATAGAGACTGGTAATAGTGGAAATGGGAAGTGGAGCTGGGGAATATATATTTTCCATTACTTTTACATGAATTAAGTAGTAAGACAATATCTGATGTTTGTTTTATTCTGTTTTAATCTGTTTTATTAATCCAGATGCCAGACGAGAGTGCAGAAGTCTTACTCTGGCATCAGGAAAAGAGTACAGGCACAGCCTCCTGATGGAGTCCAAGTGGGACATCGAACCATCCAGTTGGGATTCACCCAAACAGTTGATAGTTATTTTGTGAGCTGACATTTTTGGAGATGCTCCAGATTTAGAAGAGAGGAAGGTAAAGAGAGTCTCACAGAAGTCACACCATGTTTGATCTGTTTTTCCTTCTTGTTTTTTCAGCATTTTTCCAGCACTTCACCTTCTGAGGTATAATTAAAAAAAGTGGATTTTGCAACAGCTCTGACAAACAGTCCTGACAATTTCAAAAATCGGGCCTGCCTGTGTCTATAATAATCACATTTGAATATGCATGCTAACACCCATACAGTTTAAAACCCAGCACTACTTTTCAAAATTAACTGCCTCACATAGTGGAACACAAGTGGTACTCAGCTTTTCAGTTTGCTAATACTATAACTGTATGTTAAAACACAGGCTAGACCACAACTCATGGAAGAAAGCAATGTTCTAGCCCTATTCTCAATTTTTAGAATCATAGAATCACAGA
>NW_010240268.1:18632-23388 GCF_000690775.1 Eurypyga helias | reverse complement strand
TATGATTCTATGATTCTATGGGATGCCATCCCCCTCAGTCAGTGGGGGTCGGCTGTCTGAACTGTGTGTCCCCACACTGCCTGTAGGGAGAGAGATGGGAACGTAGCTGCAGGATCAGCAGCTGGGAAAGACCTTGGATTGGTGCAGACACCACCCAGCATCAGCTAAACTGAGACCTCATCAGTGCTTTTCTCAGGGCAAATCCAAAAACAGCTTCACACCACCCGCTGTGAAGAAAGTTGACTCTGTCCTGACTGAAACCAGCTGTAGGCTGTTGATTTAATGTCCAGTGTTGCAGCCGTGATTCAGTCCAAATGGTTCTTGTGTGGTGCTGGGTCTTTACTGGTAATGAAAATTGCAAACCTGGACATGCAAAATACGGAATAAGCCTTCTGAACTCCTCGGTGGCTGTTTGATGGCGTAACATTTCATACATTCCGGGTGGTGACGTGCCATTTGCATTGCCATGTCCTGTTCAGTGTTGTCTGACATTCACACATCTGGGCTCTTGTTAGCCCATCGATGGGGCAATGTCCGACAAGGCGTGCTGTGCCCAACGAGGGAAGACACGTGGTGCAGAGAGCGCCCACAGGAGAAGGCTGCATAAGTTACTGCTTTAAAGTCAGGCACGGAGAGATCATAAAACACAAGCTCAGAAAACTTAAGGTTTAAGGTTGTGTCTGCTAGGGCAAGATAACATTGATAAAATAGGATTTTCACATTGTTTCAAAGGACTTATCCAGGAATTTACACGTTGGGCCAAGCTCATCTCTGTTGTAGTGCCATTGATCTCAGCACCGCTGTTATATGATAATGGTTTCTTGGGCTCCTTGAAATGGATTTGGGGAGGAAAATAAAAATGCCAGCAGGTCCAGTAAGTATACCTTCAGCTGCAATGTTGTATTTGAAAAGGTCTGTTTGTCATCCTAGCCCTTAGTTTTCTCATGGCTCTTTTGATCTTCAAAGGACTTTACAGGTATTGATTAATCTCAGAGCGGACCTGTAAGGTAGATGAGGTGAGTAAGTATCACCTTGGCTTCAGAGGCTGGGAAATTGAAAAAAAGGGCTTTTGGCTGCACAAGAGGCTGCACTGGCCATGGTGAGAGCCTGGCTATCCACCCTGGCCTCAGACCTCTTGATCATCCTCCTGTCAAATAAAGTATTGCCTTGCATTCTGCTCCTCGGTCCCCTAGCAAGTATTTCTTTTGAACTGATGGCTGATCCTGTGGGACACTGGACTCAAAATCAATCTATTTTTAATAGAAGAAACACTGCTGGAGTTGGCTCAGAGTAAGTGGCTGAAGTTATCTGAACCAGACTGCATCGTCCCTTCTCTATTTACAAGAAGGGGTGTGGGAGAACACATACACAATCAAACAGAAACTGATGGAGTTTACTTGGATTGCCATTTAAAATCATCATCTGCCAGCACTTTCTTTACTGGGTATAAAATAAAACTGGCGGTACAAAGGTGTGAAAAATGCACAGAACGATCTATCTCAACTAAACCTGGCAAGCAGTTATGTTGTGATAGATAATGAGAAACACACCAAAGTTCATGTGGGATCTACAAAAGAACCAGAGAAAAATTTGCTGGCAGATGGCTTTTGCTAAGAGGCAGTTTTGCAATAACCTAAACTGAATTGATTAGTTAGGGGGGAGCTAAAAAATAAGAAGGAAAAGCAGTAGAAAAGTCGGTGGTCAGACTTACCGTATCAGAAGGTTTACCTGGCTTTGAAACATAGCTGGATTTTATTTGAAAGAAGAAAAATCAGTGAAAATGCATCACCCCCGGTGAAGTGCTACGTTGCTGTTACCCTTCCCGGTAAAAGTGGAGCGGCACACAGTGAAGCTTGAGGTCTCTGCACTTTGATCTTGCAGAATGGACAACTTGAGGATGCCAAGCGGTAGTGTTCAAGCAGAACTTCTGGCTGGTAACATACCTATGAGTTTTGCCAGACAAAGAAACTTATCCCTCCTGCCCCAGGGAATGGCAGTTCTGTGGTAGGTGGCATTTAAAAATGATGTTTCTTCAGCTGAGACACCTTACAAATATTTATAATTCCATCCTGCGCTCAGATTAATGCTTGGAGACAGCCAGTGCAAGACTGAGTGATGGCCTGCAGCCTGCATACTACATTCAGTATGTCGCATGCTCTTTGAGGATCCAGGCTAATTATAGCACTGCAGAATTACTTGAAAACAATTTTAAGGAAATATTTAAATTTTAAAATAATTGGGGTAAATACTGAGTTGTCTGATAACGGTGAAGAAATCTCTCTTAAAAAGGGTAATTAAAAGCAATGCTTCTCTATAATCCATGCAAAAATTTGAAGTCAGAAGTAGTAGAAACCTAGATATAAGCTACAAGTAACCCTGTGTCTTCAGGTTTTATAACCCACACTAGTCTGTGAGGTGTTGACCACATTTACAGAGACTGAATATATTTGTTGGCAGGATATTGTACCAAATAACATATTTAATGGTTGGCAGTGCAATAAATTTATTCATTCCGATATGGTGATGACACCTGTGGATTTAATAATCACGTTCCTGGCAATCACAATTATTAAAGTTATGCTCAGAGATAATCATGTGAGACAGAAATAATTCCCTGTTGTTAACTGAATTTCAATTGTCTCTTTATCATTAAAGTTGAAAAATATTAATTAAATGCCTTTCCCTAACATTAATTTCTCTGAAAACTTTTTCTTTTTTTTTCTCCCCCTTTTTCTTCTCTGTTTGGGAAGTGCTAAAAGAAATGTGTTAATAAATGCAGAAAGAGGGGGTTTATTAAGGGTATTAGGGATGGAGAATATAGTTGAATGCAATATCAGAGCAACACCAGTGACAAAGTATAATCTCAGTATAAAGAGGTCCGTTCATTTTGGAATTAAAGATGTGGAAAGAAAAAAAAAAAATCCAACCCAGACTTTTCCTTCAGGGAAAGACCTTTTAATAATGTTACAGGGGCCATGAATTAAAATGACCTTTCAGATTATGAAAGGGAAGGAATTGCTCAAAGAACTGCTTAAAAATGATGATGAGGACTTCTTGGTAAAACTGAATTGAAGGTAGCTTTCTGTTCGGTGCCTATCCTCCTGTTTCACAACAGAGTAAGAGATGTGGGCCTTCAAAAATGGTGATGGGCATTTGAATCAGAGCATCCACATCAACTTTTTTCCGAGTGTCTGGTGATGTAAAGGCTCACTGTGAAGTGAACACCATCTCTTGGTTTTTTGCAGAGCCGTTGTTTGATTTGTCTGGCGCCTCACGAAGAGCTGGTGCCAGAGTCACCTTGCTGTGGCCACTCAAAGGCGATTCAGAAAGTGTAAATGTGCAGCACTGTTAAATAATCTTTTAGCGTGATTGAGCAACCTCTGATACTCCATCCCTCTTCAGGGCAGTGCCACTCACACACCTCACTTGATATTGGGTGGGGTACTAATGCAGAAATTTCAGTGGGGAGCGGCAACAGTGAACTACTGCACCAGGGGTGCAGAGAGGCAGGGATGGATGAAGGATCCCTGTATCTCCTGGAGCTCACAGGGGCTCCTCTGAGGGACCTCCTGCCTTCTGAATGTGCCTCCTCCTCACCATGCTTCTTACTTCTTGTTCTCTACCGTCCATCTTACCAAATCTGTCTCCACCTTTCTTCTGTTTATTTTCTTTTCATAGAATCACAGAAGGGTTTGGGTTGGAAGGAACTTAAATCCCATCTAGTTCCAGGTTGCTGCCATAGGCAGGGACACCTTCCACTAGCAGGGTCTACACTTCTGAGCCCAAAGATGCTGGTACTCTCAGAAAAAACCCTGACCCAAACTGCCCAGCCATCACAACCAACAGAAGCCCCATCCTAGTGTAGAAACATTTCTCCTTTTCACATGTGCGTTTTGTTCTTCCTGCTGGGACTGATTTCAGAATCTAATGCAAGTTTAAAGAAAAGAAGAAGTGGGAAAAATACCTTTTCCTCTCTTTCATCTCAGGAACATACTGCAACCATTTTAAACCAATCTGTCCAATTCTGAAAGTGTCTTTCTCTCCATCTTCCTTCTCCAACACCTGATCTTTGGTCCAAGATGGAAATTGATTCTGTGCTCAGATCTTGGTTGCTAAGTGACCAATGCAAAATCTCTGCGCTGGTTTTCCTGCTCTTGTACATGTGACCACGAACAAGAGAACCAGGAGGTTAGAAGATGGATTTCATTACAGTGCAAGATTTTCTAAACACCTAAGAAATTTTTCTGTATTTCTATCAGGACTAGGAAGGAAATATTTTACATTGCCGAATCGACAGCTGGACAAAGAATGGAGGAGAAGGGGAACCTAGCTGCAAAACACGGCTAATATGCGACAAGGGGCAGAACAAACATAGTGACTGGGCGAGGTCTCTGTTGTCTTCACCTCTGGAGGTCTAGTGCCATTTCAGTGGAAAGACGAGACTGTAAGACTGGGAAGATAGTAAAAGTCCTACTTTCCTTCCTCGAGGGAGAGTCGATTGATAAATGGCTGCTGAATTTGCATATGTGTGCCCCGTTTTTTAAAAAAAGACGCACCAGGGATAGCTGCTGAGGAAGGGGATCTAATTCAGTTTAGCTAATGACTTCATGAATTGATGCAAGACAAAAAGAGCAGGTGATGAAACCACCTGATTGCATATAATCTGGTATTTTTCTTCAGAGTGGCTTTGACCTGTTTCTTTCTTCTTTCTTCTTTAAGAGCTCCATCTGAGGGGGAAGGTGGGTTGATGTGCCTG
>NW_010240268.1:0-18383 GCF_000690775.1 Eurypyga helias | reverse complement strand
GTGGAAGGTGTCCCTGCCCATGGCAGGGGTTTGGAACTGGATGATCTTAACTGTCCCTTCCTACCCAAATCATTCCGTGATCCTGTGAAAAAGCAGGTGTGGCAGAGTGACAGCAACCTATAGACATGCTTGTAACTGGATGATGATTGTGTGTTCACGACCTCAAACCTTGCTGGATGGCTGTACCTCTGTCACGCCAGCTGTAAGGAATGCTATGCTCCAGTGGGATCCGAGGATTAAAGGATCATCTGCAATTCATAGAATCATAGAATCATAGAATGGTTTGGGTTGGAAGGGACCTTAAAGATCATCTAGTTCCAACCCCCCTGCCATGGGCAGGGACACCTTCCACTAGACCAGGTTGCTCCAAGCCTCATCCAGCCTGGCCTTGGACACTTCCAGGGATGGGGCATCCACAACCTCTCTGGGCAACCTGTTCCAGTGCCTCACCACCCTCTCTGTGAAGAATTTCTTCCTGACATCTAATCTAAACCTCCCTGATTTCAATTTATACCCATTACCCCTTGTCCTGTCACTACAGGCTCTTGTAAAAAGTCCTCTCCCAGCACCCTTGTAGCCCCCTTCAGATACTGGAAGGCTGCAATGAGGTCTCCCCGGAGCCTCCTCTTCTCCAGGCTGAACAAGCCCAGTTCTCGCAACCTTTCATCACAGGAGAGGTGCTCCAGCCCTCTGAGCATCTTTGTGGCATATTTTTTGACACATTCCAACTGGTCTGTATCCTTCTGATGTTGGGGGCTCCACAGCTGGACGCAGCACTCCAGGTGGGGTCTCACCAGAGCAGAGTACAGGGGCAGAATCCCCTCCCTCGACCTGCTGGCCACACTTCTCTGGATACAGCCCAGGATACGGTTGGCTTTCTGGGCTGCCAGCGCACACGGCCGGCTCATGTTCAGTATTTCATCAACCAGTACCCCCAGTTCAAATCAAATTGTCTTCAGGGAACAGAATAAGTCACAAAGTGGGAGCAGATGCCAGGTCTGGTGGTCAGGAGGGCTCTTCCATGGTCTGGATATGAGAAACAGGACTGTCACCTGAGTTAATTCACGAAGCAGATCCATCGTTACTATTTTTTCTCCCTATTTTATTAAAAAGGGCAATGAAGCAAAACACTGCCCAAATGCATTGTATTACCAGAACATTGTCACAGCACTGACTTATAATGGGCATCGACATCGGAGCCAAAGCACTATGCTTTTCTTCAATAATAGATTGCCATCAGTCGTTCTCCCTGCAGAGGAGCTGCGTCTTCATGATCCCACGACAAAGGAGATAGTCTGGCATGGAGACAGTGTCAGCTCCACTCTGAATCACACAGACCCTTTTAACCAACAGGAAAAAAAAAAAAAAGCTGGATTACTTTGTTTTTCTTCTTTTTAGATGTGGGGCACAGCTGTGTCGTTTGTAGGCAACAACCGCCCGCTCTGATGCGACATCCTGCACAGCAAGTAAACTAAACATTGTCACTTCTCTGCTGCATTTTGAGCATTGGCTTGTGCATTGGGAGCGCCGATGTACATCTGCCTGGTCGCGAAACACCGGCTGGGTCTCGATGCTGGTCTGGTACACCCACTGCAGAAGGGCTTGGACTGGTGATTTATGCTTGATGTCTTTCACTAATGAACCCCTGGGCACTGCACATCTTTAAATTGTGTCACGTGGCTCAAGGTCTCCCAGAAATGAGCGTGAGCTCTTGTGGGGCGGCATAACTTTTCAGTTTTAAAGTTTTATTGTCGTTATGGCTGTGATGCTGCTGGTCTGGCAGAGCCTGAAGACCCCAGCTGCGTGAGGGTGGCTGTGGATGATGATGAGCCGGGTAATATCTAACAGCCTTCGCGGAGCAGGTGTCCTAGTGCTGATGTCTGTCTGAGGACAGGAGGCAGCGTGGAGAATAAGGCAGTGTTTTGGGGTGGAAGGCGCTGAATCCCTCCCATTCCCAGAAGACGTTTACAGGTGAATTTGGCCGTCAACCACCTAAAAAGAAGATGCTTGTATATCAAAGATCTGGTCCCAGGAAGCAAAGAAAACTGTTTTATTTTCCACTGTGCTTTACACCTGCAAATTCTCCAGATGTTTCAGGTTATACAAGATCCAGTGAAAGTGCAGCCTTGATCCTTATTAGAAGTAGAAAAGACCACCTGGTGACACCAGCCCTATTCTAAGTGGGGTAAACCTATTTTTCATGGAGATGGAATTTCTAATATCAGCCTAGTTATGTTTTCTTGCATATAAATTATCATTTTTATTTAAATGTGAAATAATATTTTTTATTGGGATATCCGACACTTCCTCATAAGCAGCAACAAATCTTATTTATAACATGCTTATTATATATTTTTAAAAGGACTTTTACTTATCTGATCCACTTTTTAGCATTATTCTGCTGTACCAGCCAGGTCCAAAGGGCATGATAACGACATAGAAATACTGTGAGGTGAATATAGATATCTTTATGTTAACCTAAGCCTGAGTGGAAAGCCTACCGGAAATCCTCCACAAATTACAATCTTAAGTTTACTTGGGCACATTTGAGAAATCTGAGCAAGCTTTGCTGTTGTATTCATCCAAATTTTATCTGAGCTGTAGCTTACACTCTAAAAATAAAAGGAAAAAAATAGTTATCTGAACCACTAGAAAATGAGACTGGATTCAAATCTGCACTGTAAGAACCAATCCCTCAAAGTATTAATGACCTATTTTCCAAAGAAATCGGTGGAACTGAAGTACCTACATATCACTGAGCGTCTGGGTATTAGATTTTGACTTGCAGTGTCTTGTGGTGTTTACACAGGTGTGGAACAACACAGAAATAGGCTGATATTGTACTAATTTTCATGCAGCATGAACAACAAACACAAGTTTATTCTTGAACCATCTATTTACATGTCCCCCACGTCAAGGATTGGAAACCAATGACATAAGTATGTATGTCAAATACAAAATAAGTTGAGCTTCTGCCAAACTACATGAGAGATTTCAACTTTCAGTTGATATTTCAAAAAAACAGATAAATAAATCAAGATGATAAAACCCCCACAACACCCGCTGATTGCCTCCTGTCTCCCCCTTTTCAGATTCAGGCTATTTAACAAAGTGCTTGTTGTAATTAGATGTATATTACGTGTATATATATATATAAATCATTGTTTTTCTCTCAGGCTTGTTTACATAGTTGTTTCTGCAGGCAGAGCATGTGGCAGCCGCAGGAGGCAGCTGAAAGGCAGTTGGGTTGAATGTGTGGCTTGAAGGCATGTTTGCTTGGTCCTGCTGGACCAAGGTTGGTGCATGCTCCCCTCCGGTACTGCTGGGGACAAGTTGAGAGCACCCCACAATACACAGGGGACTGGGGGGACAAGGCAACTTCTCTTTCTGCTGTTTTAACAGTAGAAAAAAAACATTGAAATGGGATATTTTGTTGTTTTTTGCATCCCCTCTACAGCTCCTCTCCATTCCCAAAGCAAGCTCCAGAAATACTTTAACCAGAAGAGTAAAATGACCCCACCGGTGAGCAGGCGAAGAAGGGTCGCTGGATGAAAAGCCACTATA
Organism: Eurypyga helias; assembly: GCF_000690775.1. Classification (NCBI taxonomy): domain Eukaryota; kingdom Metazoa; phylum Chordata; class Aves; order Eurypygiformes; family Eurypygidae; genus Eurypyga; species Eurypyga helias. The sequence goes on along the minus strand of NW_010240268.1, from coordinate 14,819 downwards.
AAAATGCTCCTTTGTATGGGGAATGTCAGCCTGGACAGCTCCAACGGAAACCCTTTGTTGCGGCTCCTGGGTGTTCACTTGGCGGGAGGATGTGGAGGGCATTAAGCAATCACCGCTGTGCGTACATGGGATATAAATGCGGAGTATTCAGAGCACTGCCTGTGATGCCAGATGTTCACAGCTCTTCTCTTTGCTTTTCAGGAAGGGTTTCCCATGCTGTTTATGGGCTTTGCTCCCTCGGTGTCTGGGGGTCCCTGCTGTGCTTAACTTCTGCTGGGGTGTCAGGACAACAGAAATGTCTTGAGGCCAGCAAATGCCTCCCGAGGGCTTATACTGAGAACAGTAAAAAAATAAAAAGTGAAATAACACTCTCCAAATCCAGGAACTTTTCAACACTCAAGAATCTGAGATTCTGTGGAATTAAAAAGATTTATTTTATAAAAGAGTCTAAGAAGTAGAGAAAATTGGTTTCACTAACTATAAGTGAAAGAGATAGGGAGCTTAACTTTCTTCAAGTTTCCCCCTTGCACAGAATTTGCTCTGTACAAAGTGTGGATGCTGCTTTGGCACCATTCCTGTACCCATGGGGTGTAACTGGGCACAGCTTTCCACCCACCCCATGGATTCTGACGTGTCCTGGGCCTCTTTTTTCCTTCAGACCTTGAGAAATCCAAAAAGGGGAGTGGGCTGGGGGAGTGGAAGTGGTTTCTGTCGGAGACACCATGGCGGACAAGCAGCTTTAATACTGCATTTTGCTGAGTGCCAGATTTGTGTCAGCTTGAAAAGCAGCTACTGCTGGAATGGACTGTCCAGCTGGTGGGGAAGACAGTGGGAGGGAGTGGGTGTGAGTGATTAGCACTGCATTCATAATTGGTCTTTTAGCTTAACAAACTCTCCTGTGTTAATTAAGCCTGTGAATCTGTGTGAGAGGAAGCGACACTTCATGTGGGGGACAGCACTGTGGAGAGGTAAAGGCGTCCAGTCGTGAAACTACTGAAGCAAGTCATTTAGCTTTCAAGGGTACCATTGCCTTGGGTTGTGTGAAAGCCAGGCTGTTCTTCAACAAATTTTGGTGCTCATTGTGTTATTTATTTACACACAGATATATACTTACATATATTCTAAAGTATACATTTACATGTATATACACATATGTAAATGTATATATACATATACATGTATGTGATATATACGATATATGTATATCATAGAATCACAGAATGGTTTGGGTTGGAAAGGACCTTAAAGACCATCTAGTTCCAACCCCCCTGCTGTGGGCAGGGACACCTTGCACTAGGCCATATCCATATGTGTGTATATACACACACACACATCCATATATATGTCCTGACAGCTTTGAAATCTCAGCCTGGGATAGGAAAGCCAAACCTCGTACAACGTGGCTTGCATTTTGTGTTGTGCCTTCTCACAGGACACGGTGTCAGGGATCGGTGGATTACACATATGAGGCCAGGCCAAAGCTAAAACTAAGCTGCTGATCCTCATTTTGCAACTCTCTAGTGTCCACAAAACGTATTTATTTAATAACTAGAGTATTTTATCTACATTATTTGTTTAATTTCAAATAGGTTTGTGCAGTCTAATGGCAATGTTTGTATGTAAGGATATTTTGTTGTTTCTGTATCCTGGGTATTTAATAAAGAAATTCTGTTCTTAGTAAATTTATGCATATCAGGGCAAATCAGAGCAGTTTTAGATTGTCAGAGGTATCTTAAGTCGAATAAAAAGCCCAGGATATAATGCAGTTCAGGGTGTCCCAGCTGTGTACTACAAAAATGTGCAGAATTCAAATTACCAGCTTTTATGAAAACTCCAGGGATCATTATCACTTACACCATTGTAAGGCAGGATTAACTCTCTTGCAGCCAGTCAAATCTCATTAAGATAAAATGGATGTGCTGGGCTGGTAACTTTTACACAGACAAACAACCGAACTTGGTTTGCTGTGATATTGTTGTTACTTAGCTTCATCTCAGCGCAGAGTGCTCATTTTGATTAAAGCAAGAATTGATATTTTTCATGGTGCATAAACAAATAGTTTCACCAGGTGTGTACATAGATAGAAGTCACTGCAGTTACGTATTATCCTTCCACAACACTGCTATTCCTGGTCAAGAGTAGTATTTATTACAGCTGTGCCTGCAACAGGTCTCAACTCTTCTCTATGCTATCCTGAATGAGGCAGATTCTTTCATTCAGATTTGGAGCCAGAATTTTTCTCACCCTGGAAAAGGGTGAGCTGTATGCCCCTGTGTTCCGGTAGCACGTTATCACCTCCTTGCTGCAGATGTTAATGGCACAGGAAAGGAGGCAGCAACGAAGCAGACCCTGAAAGGTTTCTGGGAGAACCAAGCACATCTGGAAAAAATGATCTGTTTTCCTTCTTCCTTTCCTCTTCTCCCCCTCCGCCCACCACAGTGAAGCATTTATTTTCTGCCCGCAGTGAGCACTGTCAGCCAGAGAACTGCGGGAAAATCGATAATTGCCTGGTTAAATTGTCTGAAGCCAGAGTCATGGTGCAGTGCTGTCCAAGAGATTGTCTGGAAGCATTAAATTAAGAGGAAATATAAGAATAATATGCTTTCTTCTGCTTACAAGATTTAAAGTAGCTGAAGACTCCAGCTATCAGGAACAGAAGTCAAACAAGCCAGGCTTAGTGTAGAAAGCTTGTTATTTAGGGTAAAGGGATTTAGTTATAACGTTACAGAGGTTGTGATGGTGTTGCTCTCTGATCCCTTAATCTTTTTCCAAAGGATGTTGGAATGAACTACCTTTTAGAAGGAGCTACTGCAGAATGCCAGAAACCCCAGAAAAGGGAGATTTCCTTTCAAAGATGCAGTATTCCAATTTGGCAGAACAACAAATGTGTTTACAGTAATGGCTATTGCGTTGAACATCAGTGTCAGATTTAGAGTTCAGTTTTGATTCTTTTATTCAGCTTGAACCATAGCTAGCTGCTCTGTGGGCTTTCTTTTATTTTCTTTCTTTTTTATTTTTGTTTGTTTGTTTGTTTGTTTTATTTTTTTTTTCTCTAGTCAGAAGCTTTTTTGCCTGGTATTTTTAGTATGTTCTTCAGACAGAAGAGGTCCTCATCAACAGCAAACCCATGGGTCCTTTCTGGCTCCAGCTTCTGAGGAAAAGAAGTCTGTTTTCATCCCCAGGGAAATTTAAGACTGATGTCCTTGATGCAGTCAAGCAATTCTGGACAACATTAAATGAAACTCTGAATTGCCTTACCAAATCACTTTACTTTTCTTTCATCTTCTCCATCCCCAAGATTCATTCCCACGCTCCAGGTTATACATGTGGCACAAACGTGTTGGGGACTGGTGTCTCACGCAGGGGTCACTCTCTTCACACTCCCAATAAATGGTTCAGGAGGTCCTCAAGAGTTCCTTTTCCCCTAGATATCCAAGTACCTGTTCCCAGAAACCCACCCTGAACCTCCAGGTGGGAAGTGTTAAAAAAATGTCATGCTTTCTTGTTGTTCACGTTGCTTTTTATGAGGGACATTCGGGAAGGAAAACTCATGCAATAAATCTCTGACCAAATCCATCACTGGAACTGATATCATGGTTTTTAACAGTGAATGCAGTAAAACAGACTTTTATGCTGGCTTTCTGAGTTGTGTCTCAGAGGTCACGTAGCATACAGGGCTGGACCCAGGTTCCAAAAATATGTCTTATTGATACAGCCATTGTTGGAGTTAGGACTTCGCTTTGTTATTGAAATGGGCAGCCAGACATCAAACTGAGAGGAAGTGCTGATTGACAAATAAAACTATTTTCTTTTTTTTTTTTTTTCAGGGAAAGCCCATGAAGACTGAGAGACAAGGAATTATGTCCATTTTTGCTTTTGTGGACATCCTCTTGTTGCTCCTAGAGATTTTGAAGGCATTTAGCTGAGTTTGGACACCCAAGGCCATAGATATCAACACCTGGTGGAGCACTTCACTGGTCGAGAAACAACGCAAAATTACTTAATGCATGGCCTCATAGAGCAGGGAAACCTGCAGAAGTTACCCTGTATGGTAATAACTGTAATTTTCACTTATGCTTGGAAGCAGAGGTAGTATTCCCATTTTTCTCCAGGGTAATTGCATCTCATTCCTGCCTCTTATATAGTTTATACAAAAAAAAAAAAAAAAAGGGACAAAAAACCCACCCTCCAACAGGGTAAAAGAACCCACCCTCCACAGAATTGACACTTCAATAAAGAAAGGGGGGAAAAAAAAAAAAGCACTGGGAAGAGCCATAAATCTGCAATTCAAATATCTCAGCGTGCCAGAAAATGTGATCGGCTGCATACAAGGGTTGCATCTGCTCTGCTTTATTCCCACAGACAGCGAGCTGCCCGCGGAGACGGCACCTCCTCCCACTCCTCCTCCTGTTCAAGTTGCTGAAATGTTGCCCAAAACCAACAACACGAAACTGTCACTGAAGTGCTTTTTTTTTTTTTTTTTTTCTTTCAGCACAGCCCCGTTACCCACTTCAAAAAGGGTATTTGTTGCCGCCTGGTTCAGGGTTGCAGGGCATGAGCAGCAGTGTCTTCTTTAGTTGTTTAACTAGTTTGTTGACTGGCCGGTGCATTGCCAAGATGGTTGGCAGCACCATCACAGACCTCTGCTGTGTTTTGATCCATCTCATCCCTGTGATGGATGAAGATGAGAAAGGAATTAAAAAAACTCCGGTCTGGGAAAGAAAACGGCTCTAGTTTCTAGGGGGTTTGTTTTCATTGGGTCTGAAAAGCCTATTACTTCTCTCTTTTAAGTAATTCCTCTGCAGAGAAGCTATTTTAATAAAGCTCTGCAAAATGGCTGCAGCTAGAGGGAAAAGTGCGTGTGTGAAGGCGGCTTCAAAGGGATACGGTTTTATTATGAGCCTTCCCTGCTCTCCCTCTGATTTCATTTTCTTTCGTGCTCTGGGTCACTCTCAGTTTGTTTCTAAATTTATTGTCTCCCCCTCCTCCCCAGTGGAAAAGAGATGTAATGCAGCATCCAATTTATTTGGAAACCCGTTGTCTCCAGGGAAATCTGAACACAAATATCCTCATACTTTATACCGGAGCCTTTTTGTGAAGGAAGGTGAATGCACTGTGCACGTGGGATGTAGCTCTTCCCGTACGAAATATATCCCACAGGCTGTAAGGCTCATTCTCCCCTTTTGACTGCCTTCTTTAATGAAGTTAATTAGTAAAGCCTGTGGTGAGGATGTGGTGTGTTTTTTGAAGGAGGCCCTGCTGTGCTGCCATGAGTGAGACAGTGAATGACCGTGAGAGTCAACTTCCTTGGAGAAGCATGGAGCATGGAGTAGGCCCTGCACCAGATAGGTATTTGATCATCTATGTGATGGGCGTGAAGAAGCTGCAGTATCTTGGATTATGTTCTGGTTTAAGGCAGAAAGAGCTAGTTTTCTTCACAGCGCTGTTGGCTGGCCCAGAGCAGCCAAGGGAGTGTTTCATTCCATGGTACATTAGGCCCAGCACACACGCGCAGTGCTGACATGGGAAGTGGCCCAGAGGGGTTGTTAAGGCTCGTGCTGGTTCCTTAGCTGGGTCATTAGCTTCTTTGTTAGTGGTTTAGTGAGGCTGGTAATGGTTTGGTGGGTTCATTCGTGGTTGGGAGGGGGTCAGCTGGTTTTTTCTAGTCGTGTTCTTGCCCTTAGGCTTTGGCTCTCGGGGCTTTCTGGCTCTGTCTCTCGCTGCTCGCAGGTGTCCCTGCCCATGTCAGGGGGATTTGGAGTATCTTAAAGGTCCCTTCCAACCCAAACCATTCTATGATTCTATGATTCTACTCAGGACCTGGCTGTGTGTCAGTCAGCGGGTGGTGAGCAACTGTATAATATGTTCTATTTTCTATTATTTTAATCACTCATTATTAGCTGTTAATCTTATTAGTATCACTATAATTTTCCTTTATATTCAATTATGAAATGTTTCTTATCTCAACTTCATGAGCTTCCTTGTCTTTCCCTCTGATTCTCTTCCTCTGCGGGAGGAGGGGAGGAGGTGAGTGAGCGGCTGGTTGGTATTTTAGTCCTAGCCAAGGTTAAACCACGACAGGTTACTATGATCCCATGGTTGCTTCATGGATCACCTCACTGGGGCTGGCTTTTTCCATGTAACCACTGTGTGAGAGCCAGCAGCTGGGAGGTAGTAGAAGAAGCGGCGGTGTTGAAGTCTTCCTTGCTTGTCCTTGTCTCCTTACAGGACTGTGCTGCTGCCTTCTTCTGAAGGAAGGCCTGAAATAGTAGTGGATGTGGCAGGATTGAGCATCCCGGATAAAGTCACTTCTCCTCTGCCACCCTGCAAAGATTTCCACTAGATTCATGGGGACCCCCCTGTCTCAGGTGCCCTGGTATCCATGAGGTTGTGACCAATCTCTCCCTTGGCCATAAAGCATTGCCATCGGGAAGGGTGACAGCAGCTTATTCAGTGGTGGAGAGTGGTGGGAGGGATTAGCCACAGGGAAGCTCTGCATTTTGCTGAGCATTTTGGGTTGCGCGTCCAGGAGAAATCAAACTGACAGTGTTTGCTGTGACCACGTGGAGAGCTCTTAGACATTTCTTTTTCTGCCTGCAGGGAGAAAGAGACTGTAACAAGAGCCAAAAACTTCTGGTCTGGTGCTCCTGCTGCTCTTCCATTGTCCCTTAAGGGAAACAGAATTTCACAAGTATTAGAAAAAAACCACAAAATCCTTTCCCAGATTGTGACAGAAATGGGAATAACAACGTTAATGCTTGTGGGACGACTGGCAGACTTACCTGCTGTCTGCTGTTTACGCTACACCCACTGGACTGCCCATCTCCAGGAGGTCCCAGGACAGGCTAAGAGGCAGGCCACAGCCAGAGGGGACCAAATGCACCTCCTGCAGTGCTGGGGCATCTCAGTGAGCTGGTCATGCAGCACAGCAGTGTGTTCCAGAGCCTCATGTGCGATGGAAAACATACATTAAGGCAAAGCAGTGTGGAATTGACGGTTATATACCTTCACTTGCATCTTGATCAACCTCCTGTTTTCCTCCCTTTGCTTTCTATTTTATGCATACTTCATTCCTGAGAAGTTGCCTCTTCAGTGCAAATAAAAATCTAAACCAGAGACAACAGCCTGCTTTGTCTGAATCTGTAATTCAAATTGCTTGCTAAGGCACGGGAATGTCACCGGTTCTTTCTGACAGATGATGTCTGCTCTGGGTTAGTCCTATCAAGATCCAACTATCCACGGAACTGTCTTTTCTGCTTCTGCAGGAATACAAGAAAGGCCGGCAAAAATAAAAGAAAAAAAAAGAAAAAGAAAGATCATCTGTCAAAGGGCACTGCAAGGGATTTAGGAATACAGAGGCACTTTAGAGCAGTACTGATAGGTAGGACTTTGCAATGCATGTTGTTGAGGCCAAGCACTAAATAATCATGCGTCAGGAGCCCTATAAATAGGAGAAACATCCCCCACAGTGCCTCTCAGAAAATGCAGAACTTCAGGAAGGGTTAGGCTTAACTTCTGACACTTCAATTTTTTTTTCTTTCCACAAACATGAGGATTAGCCACTGCAGTGTTTATACAGGGTTTTAGAAGGTAAAAAATAGTTCGTTCTGTTTGTGAAGCAAAATGCCATGAACTGGTGCAAACAGTGGCATAAAAACCAAGAAGCCACAACTGCACCTTTCTGCTTCTGTGCAGCTGGAGAAAGGCAGGAACCGCTGACAATTCACTTTTTTCCTGTTCCAGACAGGAGTACCAACCTGTGCACGAGTGCGGGAGGTGAGGAACGCCTCAGGATGCACCCTGAGGCTTATGCAGAAGTTGGCTTTTGGGTGATGATGGCAGGCTGAATGACCTCTAGACACCATGGATGACATGTTGGAAAAACCTCAGCATGGGACTCTAGGAGTAAAGACAAAACCATGATGTACACTTCAGAAGTTTAGTGTTGGAGATGATTAGTGAGAGATGAGTTCTGGAGTTGCTCTGAGAGAAAAGATAGCTTACATGCATAGGGAGGATGTTGTTTAGTGCCACATGGCAACACTATTCTCAGACTTAGAAATGGGAAGTGTCTTCCTTGTGATAAATTTAAGCCTTTTCTCTTTCCATTAACTGGCTTCCCTGTCTTTCCTCCAGAAGAAAACAAGTCTGGATCTGAACCAATTGCATCACAGCACCCTCAAATGTCCCTTTCTGGTGACAGCAAAAAAATGTGTGTGCATCTGTGTGCACGAGAGAGTAATCTGCACAGAATTGACTTTGGCAAGTGATATAAGAGAAGCAGAAAATTTTGTCCATTTGTACTTTTGTCCATTTGTACTTGACATCTTTCCCAGGGAAGCTGTGGATGCTCCATCCCTGGAAAAGTCTGAGGCCAGGCCGGATGTGGCTTTGAGCAACCTGGTCTAGTGGAAGGTGTCCCTGCCCATGGCAGGGGGGTTGGAACTGAATGATCTTTAAGGTCCCTTCCAACCCAAACCTTTCTGTGACTCTATGATAATTCTGTGGGTTCGCCAGGATGGCCCAGAAGCCTCCATAGGCACTAAGGTTTCTGGCAGGATGGGGAGCTTGGCTGAGTTTACAAAACCATCATTCTTAGACCAAGGACTACAGGGAGGTGTGTTTTATTTGAGATCATCACCTTCATCAAGAAGTAATTATCTGTAAGTTTTTTCAGAATAAACCAGAACAAGCCACCTAGCTCTCTTGTTAAGACATCTTCATAGTAATTCACAAAATGGATGTAATTATCTATGTTAAATATCAAAGGAATCCAGGAAGAGACCTTCTTCTAGCTTTCAATACATTATATAAAAATTTCTGTCCTACCAAACCAGTAAAGCAGATGCAAACTCTCATACAGAAATGTATGCCCTTCAAAATGTTCATGGCAGAATATATTGAGCAGACATACAAACATCCATCTTCCTTCTAGCATTTGCTTTCTGTGCAGAAATACCTAATTGCCATTGCTTCTTTCTCCTCCCGGCTCAATCTTTTTATTTTCATCATGCATGCATATGCTTTAAAATATAGAACTCTTTCTGAGCATCCTCTCTTTCTCTGTCTATAAGCACATAATTTCACCATTTCCTCTCAGCTAATTAACAGGTTGTCTTTAGGTTTTCACCACTTTTTCACAGGATTCTATCTCTGGCTCAGAGCTGCTTTTTTGTCATTCAAAAAAGTGGCAAGTCCTTTGCACAGAGTCCATGTCTCTGTGGCTCAGCTGGAAAGGCCAGGGAGGTGTTTGCCTTCGCCCACTGGCCAGGAACCTGAAGGCAGTTGCAGCTTCATTTTGAAAAGCTGTATTCATGGGGGACGTGTGTTCATGGGGTTTTAACCCTGAGCCTTCACACCTTTCCCTCCATGGTTGCCTTTACACAGGACTATGAGTTTATAAGGGCTTGGTCACATGCTCAGTGTTATTCTCCTGCTAAGTCATCAAGGTGTTCTTCTGGGATGAGGAGAAAACATGGGCAGCAGCTACTCCCCTAACAAGGCCTCAGTGCTGGTTTGAAGACAATTACCTACATACAAATGCATACAAATAAATTCTGAAGCACTTTGTACGAATTTCTAGTAGAAGTCCCACTTCTTGATATTACTGCAATGCGTTTGGGCCGGTGTAATCGATTTCCCAGGCCCATTGTCTGAACGTTCTTTAACTCCAGGATGTTATCTACTCATTATTTTGCATTTGCAACTGCTATTCACCATATAATTCATTCAGACTGATCTCAACATCCCTTAGGAAATCAGTTACATGGTCCCAATTATTTATTTATTTTGGTGAAAGCACAGTGAAGGTCAGCAGTCTTGCTCAGCTGCCTGAGAACAGAGACATTTTCTCCTTTCGCTGTGAACATGGCATCTCCTAAAAACATACATAGACCTAATTAAATTATATTTCCTTCAGGCTATTCAGACAATGCAAAATGAATAATAATCCCATTTTCCCTCTTCACCCATCCCCACCGTCCAATCAAACAATTATTTTGGTCTAACACGGCGTTTGTATTCTCTCAACAACATACATGTTATGTTCTAATACCGTGGGAGTCATTAAAGCTTCTTGCAAAATGCAGAAATGTGAAACCCTCCTTCTAATGTTTTTTAATTATCTCATGTGTCATTTGATCTGCCCAGCACTTGGCTCTATCAAAGCTTCAAACCCAGTCTAACCAGGGTGATCCTGCACCCCCTCATAGTCTAGTCACAGGGAGGTTCTTTTCTCCCATTGACTTTGTATTTTAATTGGTATTGTGTTATTAACAACTGGAAGTGTAGTATGCTGAAAGGAATATACTGCATGGCTAATATATTCAGGTAAGAGGGGAAAGGAAAATAACTTAATCCTCAGACTTTGATATCCCTGTTATCTCATAGTTTCTAATGTTTCTTACAGGAAGAATTTAGAAATCAGCCTTTAAAAAGAGAATAGCTTTGGATAGCTGAAAGTATAAATCTCACTTTTTTCCTTCTCTATTTAGAGGGCTTTTTTGAAGTTACACTAGTAAAATTAAGTTGAAGAGAACATGTGTATATAAGTTATTGATCCTATCTAGGCCTGAGGATTTCACAGTGAACTGGAAAAGGTTACTTGTCATATTGAATTTCTGGATGATTCGGTGTGGGTGAGGGCACCCTCCTCAGTGTTATTCCAAGGAAGTAGTCATACTGATAATGCATTGATGACAGGGCTTTCGTTTTGAAGAGTCAAAGTGTTGCAGTAGTTTATTGTAAGGCAGATTTTTAGTTTGACACCTACTGAGCACTGCAAAATACATTGCAAAACAAAAATACATTGCAAACCAAAAAGTTGTTTTGTCTTTTGTCTTATGCAAATAGGTATAATGAGCTGTTTGACCATCCTTTCACTAGCAACTTTAGACTCATTATGGAATTTTGGTACCAAGGAAAATTAATTCCTTAAGAAAAAGAAAATAAGAAAATAAATCTTTTTAAGTGGAGATTGTACCCAAAAGCCCAACAGCTATATAGAAATCCACAGAATACCAGGTTTAGTCTAATTTTCAGCTCATTAAACTATTAGTAGGTTCCTAGAAGACATTCAGAATCAGAAGCAGCCATGCTTTGTCCCTCTGCATGGATTGCAGTCAGCCCTGACATCTCTCTGTCTCTGCTTGAAGACTTTTTCTCACCTTACCTTTCCCGTTCTGCTCTGCGAGTCAGAGCGTGTGGTGCTCTTTTCCACTTTTTGTGATGAATCCACAGAAACTTGAGCTTCACATCTGCCTTTGTAAGACGACACATTAAAGGGTACACAAGAAGCAGCCATGAAGTTACACCTTGCCGGAGGGAAAAAACAACCGTGGGGTGATGGGTAAAGTCAGCAGCGGTTTCTAGAAGCTGTCTGTGTTTGTCAGAAGTGGTACTGTGAATCTTAAATGTGTGTTTGAGAAAGGCAGCGTCTGCCGTGGGAGCTGGAAGGGTTCTGCCTGACTGGCTGTCAAGCTGGAGGTTACGGGGCGCTGTTGGAAAATTTGAGCTAATAAAAAGACTAGTGATATTTGAGATTTTCCTTTCTCTTCCGTTTGAACATTTTGTTTCTTAGAGGTCAGTCTAGGAATAGGAGTGGAAGTGAGCTTTTTCTCTGTGTTTGTTGTGTATGTCTCTCCTTACCCTTTTTTCTTCAGTTTTTTCCCCTCTCTCTTCTTTCTCCCTCTACTGGATCAGTCTCCAAAGTGGACACTGCTTTGAGAGGGCCGGACCTGATGCCCTCCAGAGGCCCCTTCCCACCCAACTGGTTTAATGGCTCTGTTAGTGTCTTCATAGTTCTGAGACCAGAAATAGGCTGGGAAAACCAGGAAGAAAGCTGGGAGAGGTGGAGCTGGCCACTGAGCATCAAACACTTTCATGTCTGTGCAGCAGCAGGCATAGAGAGAGCTTTTCATTTAGGCATGATATGTTGAGAGAGGGCAGTTGCCTGGCAGTGATGGGAAAGGAATGTCCTACCCAAAATGACAGCTATCTTTAGGTAGGGAGAATGCCTGGAAACAGCGTGTGGAGGGAAACCCAAAACCCGAGCCATATGGTGGTTAAATTCACATCCATCCCATGAGGTTCTGAAGGATGGAGGAGGCCAGGTTGCAGTTTAGCACAGTGGGAAACGGCCACCACGCCGCGAACCAGACAGTGGTAAGTTCTGTCCATTCACCTCATCACCTGGGCAGCAAATGTTTGCAAAAGCACCAGAGGAGACTTCTTCTCATTCTGCAGGGAGTGGGATGGCTTCTGTTTCCATAAAAGAACTGAACATGAGCCGGCCGTGTGCGCTGGCAGCCCAGAAAGCCAACCATATCCTGGGCTGTATCCAGAGAAGTGTGGCCAGCAGGTCGAGGGAGGGGATTCTACCCCTGTACTCTGCTCTGGTGAGACCCCACCTGGAGTGCTGCGTCCAGCTGTGGAGCCCTCAACATCAGAAGGATATTGACCACTTGGAGCGAGTCCAGAGGAGGCCACGGAGATGCTCAGAGGGCTGGAGCACCTCTCCTATGATGAAAGGCTGCAAGAATTGGGCTTGTTCAGCCTGGAGAAGAGGAGGCTCCGAGCAGACCTCATTGCAGCTTTCCAGTATCTGAAGGGGCTACAAGGGTGCTGGGAGAGGACTTTTTACAAGAGCCTGTAGTGATAGGACAAGGGGTAACAGGTACAAATTGAAAACTGGGAGGTTTAGATTAGATATCAGGAAGAAATTCTTCACAGGGAGGGTGGTGAGGCACTGGAACAGGTTGCCCAGAGATGTTGTGGATGCCCCATCCCTGGAAGTGTCCAAGGCCAGGCTGGATGAGGCTTTGAGCAACCTGGTCTAGTGCAAGGTGTCCCTGCCCATGGCAGGGCGGTTGGAACTAGATGGTCTTTAAGGTCCCTTCTAACCCTAACCATTCTATGATTCTATGATTCTAAAAGGGAATTGGGGTTAAAGGAACAAGGAACAATAAAGAAGTATTAAGAGTAAGCAATGGGAGGGATCGTCTCTGATCTGTCCTATGAAGTGGCGGTAACGTGGAGGCCAGTCGTAAGGAAACTACCATCTTCTTACATGTTGTTGGAAAGTTGTCATAGGGACCTCAGGGGACTTGTAAAACGGTAAGAACTCACCCTTGCTAACATTAAAACATGCACTAAAATCCATATTGCATGGAGTCCCTAGGAAAGCCCTTGGCAGTGGGTGGCAAAGCAGACTACAAGAAAATCCCTGCCATGGACAGGGAGAGCTAGCTATGTTTCCATATAGAATGGTACCTATCAAACAGCAACTTTATGAGCTGGAAAGCACAGAAATCTTTTTTCATTCTATTTCATGTTCATAGGGTCATTAGTTGTGTATTAATCTCAGGTTGATGACTACATTCACTTCAGGGAACAACTACGGAGTAGGAACAACCCTGATATCTGTGGAAATTTCCCTGCCCCCGAGCACTATGTTTTTCCCACATAATGGTTAATTCAATGGAGAGTTTGTGCCACGCAGAAGGCTAAAGCTTTCTTCCTGATGTCATTGATAGATACAGGAAGGTTGTCTGAGGAACAATAAGAATTTTATTTCAAAAGCAGTAATAAAAACATCCATCCCTAGATCTTAATAAACAGCTACACTTATTGAAACTTCACAGTTATGATCCAGAACATCAAAGACAAAATTTCCTCATTCATTCTAGGTGTGTAAAGGTCTGGAAAACAGGATTTAATTTATCTGATCCATAAGTAACCCCATCAAGCCTTTGCAGTGTCGGCAGACGTCTAGAATGCAAATAGATCCCTTCTATATTCTGGCATATGAATGGGCAATGAGAAAATGGGTAAAAAGGCTTATGAAAGGGAGAAACACTTGGGTGATGTACACTGGATTAGCTACCAGGCTCTCCTGCAGCTGGCTATCCAACACCTCTTCTTCCGCATCTCCTCTGCTGTCTCCAGAGGACACTGATCGTATCAGAGACTGGGCTGTGAAGGTCAAGCACCCAAAATCTGCCTGCAAACCTGATGTGGTCATGTATTAAGCCCAGCAGGTGGTACTCTACAGATTCCAACCTTCATACCTTCCCTTCACATCTTTCCATGAAGCTGCTTTCCATTAATGCTGCCATGTTGGTGGAAAAGTGGAAAAGAGAAAAATACATCAATTTACTTAAAAAAAAAAGCACTTAAAAATTACTCTCTGTCTTTAGTCTGCAGCAAACACATGGCTCTGCAGTAGCAAGCAGTTTTGTCTGCTCATTGTAAGTGCACCCTCGACACTGCAGCCTGCTCCCTAGAAGTAGAACTGATGCCTGCTCGGACCTGGGCTCCTGTGGTGAAGTGAAGGAGAAAGGAGCATTAGTGGGGAGGTATAAATATTAAAATGCTCAGCCTCCTGTCTTGCGTGGGAAAATCTCCAAACCCACCAGTTTATTTGCCCCTTTCCCTTTTCTCAGCACAGTGTCAACAAAAGATGCTTTAGATTATGACTCTGAATCTCAGTTTACATTTTATGTTCAAGGATTCCTACGTGACACAGCAGGATCCCTGTCTTGAGCACTGTTCTGATGTTCCCTAAAGCACTGGAGACAGTTTTGAACGAGTAAGAGCCCTTGGAGCTGGGTGAAAACCACCCTGAAGCACACTATGGGATCTGGGAGTGGGCAAGCCTGTCCTCATAGCTATAGTTTGTCATTGCACTACGATTAATGACCAGGCTGGTGAGGAGTGGAAGAGCACTGGTACTAAGTAATTCTGCTAATGCTCACGCCTTTTCGGACAGAGATAGGGAATGATCATGTGTTATGTCTCATCTAGAGGGACCTGGACAGGCT